>NC_059211.1:24888113-24901257 GCF_020615455.1 Coregonus clupeaformis | reverse complement strand
AGGGGTAGTAGGTTGGTGGTCTGTTGATATCCCTCTCTGGTGGTGTGGGGGCTGTGCTTTGAAAGTGGGTGGGGTTATATCCTCCTCCGGGGTAACATCGGACCCGGGGTCACAGTGTCTCCAACCCTGTCTCAGCCTCCAGTAACGGTGCTGCAATAGTCTATTGGGGGCTAGGGTCCAGTCTGGTGTTATTCTCCCTGTCTTATCCGATGTCCCTGTGTGACTTTAAGTATGCTCTCTCTCCATTTTTCCACTTTTTCTGCATGCGCGCTTGGAACCCTGACCTGTTCACCAGACGTGCTGTTTCAACTCTCTCTCTCTACTGCCACCTGCTATTTCAACCTCCTAAATGCCCGGCTATAAAAGCCAAGTGACATTTACTCCTGATGTACTGACCTGTTGCAACCTCTACAACCACTGTGATTATTATTTGACCCTGCTGGTCATCTATGAACGTTTGAACATCTTGGAGAAAAATCTGGCCTTAATGGCCATGTACTGTTATAATTTCCACCCGGCCACCCCTCAGAGCCTGGTTCCTCTCTAGGTTTCTTCCTAGGTTTCTGCTTTCTAGGGAGTTTTTCCTAGCCACAGTGCTTCTACATCTGCATTGCCTGCTGTTTGGGGTTTTAGGCTGGGTTTCTGTATAGCACTTTGTGACATCTGCTGATGTAAAAAGGGCTTTATAAATAACATTTGATTGATTGATTGATTGATTGACTGTGTCCCCTTTTGGAGGGCTAGTATAGTACACATTTGTCTGATAATGTAATTTTTACATAATCAAAGCCATATCACGGCCTGGCAAAGATCTTCTGAAAGAGAATGTCAACAGTGTGAGACATGTTTGAGCCAGTACAGTCATGATTCTTGATCCGATTTCTGTTATATTCTTTTTTGTTTACATAACAATTCTAGTTCCATAACTGTATCACTCCCAGGCTGCACTGTGTGTTACGTGGCTGTGAGGGCCAGGAGGGGACAGAGGCACTCTTGGTAAATGAGGCAGCTTACAAAGACTGCAGCGCTCTTAGCAAGTTCCTTAAGAGAGACAGACACACTCAAGACAAAAACACCTCCTGAAGAGCGAGAGAAAGGCTGAAACATCAAATAAACTCTGAAAAAGAGATCATATGAAGGACCTGCAGCTGGAATAAGGTTCTAAAGAACAATTGTTCTCATCCTCAGTTCAGGAGAAAGGTTTAAACCCATTAGGATACTAAATCAGTAAGAGTAGTTAATTAACTCCACCAGCCGGTGTAGGAGCAGTACACACACACTTGTATGAGAAGGAACATGTTTTGTCCTTGACCATGAAGATAAAAGTCTTAACATTTTTCACTTTCAAGTGGTACTGTTATCAGCTATGTTTCTGGGCAGTGTTTAACACACCAAGCAGAAGTTCTGACTGAGGTAATAGTGAGTTAATTATGTTGTTTCAACGGGAAAGTGCACAGATGGAAGGAGTGAGTCAGAACGAGCAGAATGCGAAGAGGGGAAAAGAGTGGGGGATGTCAAGAATCCATATTTAAAATGAGATGGACAGTGGTGACGTCCTCATCCTAGTCAGGACACAATCTGGTGTCAATCTCCTGATTATACCTGTCAATCAGCATCTCCATCTTAATCCATCAACCTACTAAGGTACATCAGACCTCTTCTGATGTATTCAAACTGTGGATTGAAATTCATTCACTATCTGAAAGTATCTGCTTACACTGAGCATTATTAAGGGATTGTTTTATTGTCAAGCATGTTGCTGACTGTGCTATAAATCTGCATCTACATGTCATAGGCTATTTTTCATGCTGGCTGAGAACATATAATCAGATGACTGGGTAACCACACACAGAGGAGCACAGGATAACACATGGACAGCTCTGTTTGTGTGACCTTCTGAACCTGTCAAGTCAGCAAACATTGCATTGGAAATAAAACAAACAATGATGTCAGTAATAAATATGTAAGTAAGTAGCAAATTGTGTTACAATCTATCTATTGCAACATCCTTTGGACCTGACTATAATGGCTCACACAAATTAAATATCAAGACCTATTAGTTAGAACAAAATAATAATCACTTTCACAAATAATATAATATAACAGTCAAGTTATAAAGTAAAACATATAATATGCAAAAACATTTGGTTCAAAAATACCTGACTTTAATTGTTTACATTTTGTATGAACCCAGCGACTGTGTATGAGAGGGCCATCTCACTATCCAGCTAGACCGCCACAGTCAAAGCTGGATTGTAAAAGGAAATACTGCCCTCTATCGTTATTCTGTGGGACAGAATCTGAGCATGAAGAAGCTTTCACTTTCTAAGCTTTTGTTCATTGACAGTATTTTTGCCCTTAACCACAGACAGTGATAAGTCATTATTAAAAGTTGACCTACAAACTACACACCTAGCTGTTAATGACTGATTATGACGTGTGATATTTTCCTGGGTTGTGCACTGTTTATTTTATTTTATTTAGCTTATGCTGCTGTGCTTCAGTGGACCCAGTGTCTTGCCAGTGGAATGCTAAATTGTTTCCTAAAGAGAGCCATTGAAAAGTAATTACCAGTGGTGTCAATGATGTCTCTTTAACCCGACAAAAACACGACAATGATGCCTCTTTAACCCGTGAGAGAGGATACCTGAGAGCTTGTTCCTGTGATGCAACGAGATCTAATCAACTGGTCAGCAAAACACTCTTTAATACAATTTCAATATATAGCATACTTCCTCTTCAAAAGTTTAGTGCAGCAACAGTTTTTGGTTTGTTTGATTTTATAATCTTGCTGATTCATTACTGACACCTTTGAAATTAATCTTAGGCACAGATTAATATAGAGTTTAAACAACCAAGCAGTCTTCAAAGATAAAATGATTATTCAGCATTTGTCCCCTTGTAACCCCAATGGATTTAAGGAGCGCAGTGGAGCGGAAATATGGAAATTTGGCGCTGATTATAAATGCAGAGACAGTACTGTTTTGTTAATTTAAACAATATACTACAGTCAGATTATTTTGGGAATGATATTAGGGAGCCAGGGAGTATTGTTTTAGGACCAAAATAACTTGACTCAATGGACTCAGTGACTTTCTCAATGTGGAATTGATGTGTTGATGTGTAAAACAATAAAACAGTTATTATTAAAGTTTCACAGATGTAAGCTACTTCAGTATGTCTTCATGGTCAATGTAACAGTGTGTTAATTAAAAATCTATCATCATCTAATCTTGGTTACCCAGAAGTAAAATTCTCTAGCAAAAAGTTTGTAATTTCCTGTTTTACTTTTGGGGGGGAATACCGTTAACAATTGTGATTACCTTTGTGCAAAGGAAGGATGAGAAGTCTCCTCCCTCACAAACGGAAACTCTAGACCAAACCCCTCCCTTCTGTTAATTTCACCTGTGTTTTCATGGCCAAAAAGGACATTTTTACAATATAGCCAATTTTGACTTTATGGCTGTGGATTTTAGTAGAAACCGTTTATCATCCGCACACATGCTTAAATCACTGCACCAGTTTCAGCACTGCCTTCGCCCAATCCTCATTTGTCCAAATAATCAATAAAGAAACCCAAAACCAGGAACTACTGCTGCTCGTAATAACACAATTCTACGTGAGCCTTGACAGATTCTCGCCGTTTCATCTGTCCTCGAGAATCTGTCCACGAGAGACTAATTATAATCAAAAATCTTAACTTAATTTATGCCAAAAGTCACATCCCCTGTGACAGGCCAATCATATCATGGTGATGGTGGAAGACGGGCCAGGATCTGGGATCCGGGCTGCAGACAGGGGCTGTCTGTGGTGACTCCTGAGGAGGTGACCCGTCCCAGAACAGAGGAGTGTGATGGGGACCCGCTTGAAATGTGGATGACCTCTCTATCAGTCACAATCACCCTTCCCTCCCATCAGCCTGCCAATCTGCTCTTCCAGAGTCAGGTGCTACAGAGAATAACATAATCCCTACTGTACAGGATCTCATCTCAAGGCCCAATTAAACGTGTAGCCAGGATAATTACCTAGGTCTTTCTGCTAGTCAACTTTCTGAGTGAAGATTTGGAGGGGACTGTCTGGATACCACAACTGACAATGACGATGATGATGATGATGATGATGATGATGATGATGACGAAGAAGCATAAGATGATGAAGATGATAGCCATGATTGTGACTCTGCTGCTTGTCTAAATAGAGACAGAAATAATGATGTGTTAATTATTTGCCAGGTGTTACTGGGCCTCAATGCCCCCTGCTACAGGATCATAATAATGAGCTATGGGCTGAAATGACACTGGTGGCTCTGAAAACAGTGCCCTCCTGAGCCAATCCCACACCTCTGCAGGGTCCGACTAGGAGGTCTAACAAACCCCACCACTCCCATCTCTCTGGGGGAGGTGATAAGGAACTGGAGCTGTAATGTCCATGTACCATTGCTGGAGCATCTGACATGACTTATTAGCAGTGGTGTAAAGTACTTAAGTAAAAATACTTTAAAGTGCTACTTAAGTAGTTTATTGGGGTATCTGTACTTTACTATTTATATTTTTGACAACTTGTACTTTTACTTCACTACATACTTAAAGAAAATAGTGTACTTTTTACTCCATACATTTTCCCTGACACCCAAAAGTACAGTTGAAGTCAGAAGTTTACATACACCTTAGCCAAATACATTTAAACTCAGTTTTTCACAATTCCTGACATTTAATCCTAGTAAAAAATCCCTGTTTTAGGTCAGTTAGGATCACCACTTTATTTTAAGAATGTAAAATGTCAGAATAATAGAAAGATAATTATTTATTTCAGCTTTTATTTCTTTCATCACATTCCCAGTGGGTCAGAAGTTTACATACACTTAATTAGTATTTGGTAGCATTGCCTTTAAATTGTTTAACTTGGGTCAAATGTTTCAGGTAGCCTTCCACAAGCTTCCCACAATAAGTTGGGTGAATTTTGGCCCATTCCTCCTGACAGAGCTGGTGTAACTGAGTCAGGTTTGTAGGCCTCCTTCTATAGGATTGAGGTCAGGGCTTTGTGATGGCCACTCCAATACCTTGACTTTGTTGTCCTTAAGCCATTTTGCCACAACTTTGGAAGTATGCTTGGGGTCATTGTTCATTTGGAAGACCCATTTGCGACCAAGATTTTACTTCTGACTGATGTCTTGAGATGTTGCTTCAATATATCCACATCATTTTCCTTCCTCATGATGCCATCTATTTTGTCAAGTGTACCAGTCCCTCCTGCAGCAAAGCACCCCCACAGCATGATGCTGCCACCCCCGTGCTTCACGGTTGGGATGGTGTTCTTCGGCCTGCAAGCCTTCCCCTTTTTCCTCCAGACATAACGATGGTCATTATGGCCAAACAGTTCTATTTTTGTTTCATCAGACCAGAGGACATTTCTCCAAAAAGTACGATCTTTGTCCTCATGTGCAGTTGCAAACCGTAGTCTGGCTTTTTCATGGCAGTTTTGGGGCAGTTGCTTCTTCCTTGCTGAGCGGCCTTTCAGGTTATGTCGATATAGGACTTGTTTTACTGTGGATATAGATACTTTTGTACCGGTTTCCTCCAGCATCTTCAAAAGGTCCTTTGCTGTTGTTCTGGGATTGATTTGCACTTTTCACACCAAAGTACATTCATCTCTAGGAGACAGAACGCGTCTCCTTCCTGAGCGGTATGACAGCTGCGTGATCGCATGGTGTTTATACTTGCGTACTATTGTTTGTACAGATGAACGTGGTACCTTCAGGCGTTTGGAAATTGCTCCCAAGGATGAACCAGACTTGTGGAGGTCTACTATTTTTTTTTCTGAGGTCTTGGCAGATTTCTTTTGATTTTCCCATGATGTCAAGCAAAGAGGCACTGAGTTTGAAGGTAGGCCTTGAAATACATCCACAGGTACAACTCCAATTGACTCAAATGATGTCAATTAGCCTATCAGAAGCTTCTAAAGCCATGACATCATTTTCTGGAATTTTCCAAGCTGTTTAAAGGCACAGTCAACTTAGTGTATGTAAACTTCTGACCCACTGGAACTGTGATACAGTTAATTTTAAGTGAAATAATCTGTCTGTAAACAATTGTTGGAAAAATTACTTGTGCCATGCACAAAGTAGATGTCCTAACCGACTTGCCAAAACTATAGTTTGTTAACAAGAAATTTGTGGAGTGGTTGAAAAATGAGTTTTAATGACTCCAACCTAAGTGTATGTAAACTTCCGACTTCAACTGTACTTGTTACATTCTGAATGCTTAGCAGGACAGGAAAATGGTCCAATTCACGCACTTATCAAGAGAACATCCCTGGTCATCTCTACTGACTCTGATCTGGTAAACTCACTAAACACAAATGCTAAGTTTGTAAATGATGTCTGACTATCCGTAAATTTTAAAAACATGAAAAGTTGTACTTTTACTTTTGATACTTGAGTTTATTTCAGCAATTACATTTACTTTCATACTTAAGTATATTTAAAACCAAATACTTTTAGACTTTTACTCAAGTAGTATTTTACTGGGTGACCTGAAAACATTCTCTAGCTCCTTTATTGTTTTCTCTCTCAACAAACTTTCTTCAATTTTCAAGTAGGCTAACTCTTCTGACTTTCTCTCTCTCTCTCTCTCTCTCTCTCTCTCTCTCTCTCTCTCTCTCTCTCTCTCTCTCTCTCTCTCTCTCTCTCTCTCTCTCTCTCTCTCTCTCTCTCTCTCTCTCTCTCTCTCTCTCTCTCTCTCTCTCTCTCTCTCTCTTTCCCTTCTTCTCAGACTTGTTTCAGGCCTGTGGGGTTTGGGGTCTCCTCTTTTTCTGAGCCTGGTAAACCGACCACAACATCACCCTGGGGGTCATGGATTATATGTCAGGGGGACTAGTTTGCTGTGCTGACCCGGTGTAAACACTCTGACAGTCACCGTCCCATGTATCATCCAGCCTCCTATCCAGGCCTCACCGGAACTGGGACACCCACCAATCACTCTGCATCCTGGCAAACAGAAAGACCGGGCCCTAATGAATCACTCCTTCACTGTCTCTGTCTCTGAGTCTACATGGGGCTCAGGCTCCAGCCAGGCCAGAATCACAGCACTGTAATCTACTCTGGGTCTGGTTCTGAGAGAGAGTCTAACCCAACCGTCATATAACTGCTTTAGTGAGTGTTCAAGGCTTCTCTGTGATCTGTCTGTTGCTGTTCTTTTCCACAGAATCATGTTCTGCATTCCAAACATGCAGCGTTTTATTGGTGTTGGTGTCAGCAGTGGGGAAAAGCCTAAATCCAGGCTCAGTCTGCTGAAGTCATTAGGTTTATGACGGAAAGCCTCTGATATGTGTTACTGTTAAAGGCCTGGTGCCGAGGAACTCCCTCCCTCCCCCATTACCCCCCACAGGCAGATCTCAGAGTCCAATACACACATGCAAGTATGTACGCGATACACATACACGCGCACACACACACACTGCTGAACCATACACTTTCATTGCACGTACACACATAGACAAAGTTAAAACACACACACATTAAAATTCTTGCCATTACACAGCATAACACAAAACACATCACCACCCAAAGCATAACGTATCAGGCACTCCCCATACACACTTACAGTATGGCCCCACATCAACACAAGCCTCCATTTTACAGTGATCAGCACCTACAACACCCAAACCCACCATTCATCTCCCCAGTCTCCCATGGCTGATGCACTACTTTGTCTGACAATCTCAAAGTATTGGATCCTGAAACCTGCAGCCAGTTAGCAGCCTGCCTGGTGGGGGTTCACTGCCATGTGGGGCCGTTTAGGAACAGTCTCTGGGTGGACACTGGGATCCTCTCCCTGACAACAGAAGATTAATGGCGTGTTTATCTCCGCCGGTGAATGACCAGTGCGTAAATTTGTCATCAGCGCCTCCTGAGGTTAAACACTTTCACAGAGGTGTCTGCAAACCCCTAATCCCCTGGGACACTGATGACACACAGACACAAATATAAACACACACACATGAACACACACACATGAACACACACACACACACACACAATCTATGTAAAGCCATCATCACACATGCACATTATAAACACATTCTGCACATGTAAGTGGTACTGTATAGGCAGCCTAGTACATTTTCCTCCCGTTGTATACATTCATTTTTACCAGGAATTTCAGATGGTTATTTGGATGGTTATGCAACCAGCTCTGGAGAAATATTCAGTTGAGCATCTCAGCTTGTCCTATTCCCAGTGGTTGCCCTGTGGTGATGTGGCCATGGTTACCTAATCAGAGATGTGTGTACTGTAGCACAAACTGTAAAGCAGAGAAAACAGGCAATCCTAAACCATATCTATCTATCTATCTATCTATCTATCTATCTACAGTGGGGAAAAAAGTATTTAGTCAGCCACCAATTGTGCAAGTTCTCCCACTTACAGTTTTTCTCAGTCGCTTTGGTGCATTTTTCACATCATCCCTAACATGTGCAAAATAATAAGTGCATTTCTCAGAACAATTTGTACAAACTGCAATATACAATATATATGTTTCTAAAGCTAGTCAGTCACTAAAAATCCTTAGTACATCTCTCAAAAGTAAATATTCATGCCAATGATCATGTCAGTGTCATCAGAATGATAAGTCATTGAGTCATTGTTCACGAACAAGGTTGTCAAAATGTTTAGGCATGTTGTCAATGGAACTGTGTACTTTGACAGTATTACCTGATGTAAACTTAGGCTACAGTTTGGATGACAGTTACTGTATTGAAAATGCACAAGGCTGCACTTCTATGGCATATATCAATTTCAACAGTACTATTTACATATTACTGTATGTGGGTTATTGATTGAAAGAGACTGGACAACCCAAGGGGCACAAAGGAAAAAAAACTAAATTAGAAAGAAACACAGGAAACCACCCCTAAGGCACAACTTTGCCCACAGCACTGTTCTAGTGCTGTCTCTACACATCCAGACGTTCCTGTCTGTCAGCCCACATATTCTCATCCACATCACACCGGATATTTTCCCTTCCAATGCAACGTGGAAAGAATCTTTTGGAATGCCTTATCCATCCTCTGCAGGCGTCTACTGTGGTGTCCTCACATGCTGCATCCATTGCAGCCAGCAGGGTCATCTGTGTGTGTGGCTGACGATCGTACACCTTCCACCTCCATGCTGAAAAGAACTCCTCAATTGGGTTAAGGAATGGTGAATAAGGTGGGAGGAATTCTATGAGCATCCTCGGGTGGGTCACAAACCATTGCCTTATGATGTTTGATCGATGGAAACTCACATTATCACAAATGACCACATACTTTGGCAAATCCTCTCTAAACAGACCCCTCTCATCATCAGGGATGAGAGCCCTGTAGAGAGTCTCTAAAAAAGTTGAGTAGATGCTGGGTGTTGTATGGCCCTAAAAGGGGGATATGGGTTAGGACACCATGCTCCGAAATAGCAGCACACATGGTGATATTTCCTCCCCGTTGGCCTGGCAAATCCACAGTAGCTCTGTGACCGATGATATTCCGACCCCGCCTTCTGCATTTGGTCAGGTTGAAGCCAGCCTCATCCACGTATACAAAGTTGTGAGAGGGTTCACTTGATTCCAACTCCATTATACGCTATATCCCAGAACACACAGTTGAATTTGTTTTGGTAAGGAAGAGTGACATAAAATGTACATATATTGCATGTTCCTTCCACAGCAATGGAAATGTGTGCAGTTTATGCTTACTGTACTATGTAACACTATAAAATGTTGCTGTAAAGTAGTTACATAGATATATGTTTTACCTGTACATACTGGTACCGTAGCTCCTTAACTCTGTCCTCATTCCTTTGGAATGGTACACGGTACAGCTGTTTCATACTCATCTGGTTTCTATGCAGCACCCTGTCGATGGTTGAGATGCTAACCGTATGGATGTTTTCAAAGACATCGTTGTCTTCTATAATGGTCCTTTGTATTTCCCTGAGTCTCATGGCATTGTTTGCTCGGACCATGGTGCAAATAGCCTCCTCCTGTTGAGGTGTGAAAAGGCGTCCTCTGCCACCGGTTTGAGGTAATCTTGCAGTCCTATGTGTGGAAAAATGCAGTGATGCATCGCACACTTTCACATAGACAAAAACTATGCGAACACACATTTTACTGTAAAACATACAGGTGGGTGCATGTAAGGTGCAGTATGTAACTGTATAGAGTATATTTCTGTATGCTGTGAAATACAAGTGGACTACTGTAATATGAAGCATTGTAGGAAGTATACAGTATACTGCTTATATACAGTAACAGTGCACTGTACATTGGTGGACATACCTGTTCTCTCTTCGAAACGTTTGTACTATTGAGGACACGGTTGATCTCCCAATATTCGGCTGCACCCTTCGACCCGCCTCAGCCATTGTAAGGCCATGATTGACAACATGGTCTACAATAGTGGCCCTTATGTCATCAGATATGCGCCTATGTCCTCTTCTGCCTCTTCCTCTGTTTTGCCTTCCACCACGCATCCTTGCTCCTCTTCTTCCTCCTCTTGGCTGTTGACCCTGTTCGTTTCCTGGTCCATCCATTATTGGAAAATTGCAACTCTGTGTTGTGGTCTGTCTATATATGCTTGCCAATTGATTCTTCATGAGATGCACCTTTGAGCAATTTAGACAACTGGTTGATTGTTGGTTGAACTAACACTTTACATTCCTTCATGAGTGAGGGTTAATTTCACCTGCACGATTCAGCAATTTACGTTTTTGTACAAAAGGTCTAATAGAAATGTGTAAAACTATGCTTGACAGTTTATGACAAATAGTTCAACAATTTTGCATGTAATGGCTTATGCAAGGAACTAATGCCTAGATGTTTTGAGGGGTAAGACTATTCAACAGAGAACCATCTACTATATTTTGATCAACATGACATGAGCAATTGAAAATGTGGAAAAAAGCTGACACTTGTACATTATCAATTGCAATATGTACAAAAGCAATTGCAATTTGTTCAAAGGAATAAGAAATTGCTTTAATGATGTGCACAAGTGACTAGATGATTTGGAATTTGTACAAGTAGTATCAAGAATTGCACCAAGGCGACTGAGAAAAACTGTAAAAAGATGAGAGAGGCCTGTCATTTTCATCATAGGTACACGTCAACTATGACAGACAAATTGAGATTTTTTTTCTCCAGAAAATCACATTGCAGGATTTTTAATGAATTTATTTGCAAATTATGGTGGAAAATAAGTATTTGGTCACCTACAAACAAGCAAGATTTCTGGCTCTCACAGACCTGTAACTTCTCCTTTAAGAGGCTCCTCGGTCCTCCACTCGTTACCTGTATTAATGGCACCTGTTTGAACTTGTTATCAGTATAAAAGACACCTGTCCACAACCTCAAACAGTCACACTCCAAACTCCACTATGGCCAAGACCAAAGAGCTGTCAAAGGACACTAGAAACAAAATTGTAGACCTGCACCAGGCTGGGAAGACTGAATCTGCAATAAGTAAGCAGCTTGGTTTGAAGAAATCAACTGTGGGAGCAATTATTAGGAAATGGAAGACATACAAGACCACTGATAATCTCCCTCGATCTGGGGCTCCACGCAAGATCTCACCCCGTGGGGTCAAAATGATCACAAGAACGGTGAGCAAAAATCCCAGAACCACACGGGAGGACCTAGAGAATGACCTGCAGAGAGCTGGGACCAAAGTAACAAAGCCTACCATCAGTAACACACTACGCCGCCAGGGACTCAAATCCTGCAGTGCCAGACGTGTCCCCCTGCTTAAGCCAGTACATGTCCAGGCCCGTGTGAAGTTTGCTAGAGTGCGTTTGGATGATCCAGAAGAGGATTGGGAGAATGTCATATGGTCAGATGAAACCAAAATAGAACCTTTTGGTAAAAACTCAACTCATCGTGTTTGGAGGACAAAGAATGCTGAGTTGCATCCAAAGAACACCATACCTACTGTGAAGCATGGGGGTGGAAACATCATGCTTTGGGGCTGTTTTTCTGCAAAGGGACCAGGACGACTGATCCGTGTAACGGAAAGAATGAATGGGGCCATGTATCGTGAGATTTTGAGTGAAAACCTCCTTCCATCAGCAAGGGCATTGAAGATGAAACGTGGCTGGGTCTTTCAGCATGACAATGATCCCAAACACACCGCCCGGGCAACGAAGGAGTGGCTTCGTCCGTGAAAGTCTGTGTTGCCCAGCGACAGCCCCAAAACATCACTGCTCTAGAGGAGATCTGCATGGAGGAATGGGCCAAAATACCAGCAACAGTGTGTGAAAACCTTGTGAAGACTTACAGAAAACGTTTGACCTGTGTCATTGCCAACAAAGGGTATATAACAAAGTATTGAGAAACTTTTGTTATTGACCAAATACTTACTTTCCACCATAATTTGCAAATAAATTCATTAAAAATCCTACAATGTGATTTTCTGGACTTTTTTTTCTCATTTTGTCTGTCATAGTGGACGTGTACCTATGATGAAAATTACAGGCCTCTCTCATCTTTTTAAGTGGGAGAACTTGCACAATTGGTGGCTGACTAAATACTTTTTTTCCCCACTGTATCTATCGATCTCTACCTTGTGTATGAAACCAACAGAGGTATGCTGAGAATCATCAAGCAGTTGCACAAACAAGTCATACTTCCATAAATGTTTTCTTGCTTACATCTAAATCAACATATTTCCTTTCCATTAACATGTTTTAGTGTAGAGTCAAACAAAGATAGTTTAGGATATTTAGCAATTTGAGGTCTGTCTATTGAGGTTAGTCTATTGACGTTAGTCTATTAAAGTTATTCTATTGAGGTCAGTCTATTGAGGTCAGTCTATTGAGGTCAGTCTATTGAGGTCAGTCTATTGAGTTCAGTCTATTGAGTTCAGTCTATTGAGGTCAGTCTATTGAGGTCAGTCTATTGAGGTCAGTCTATTGAGGTCAGTCTATTGAGGTTAGTCTATTGAGGTCAGTCTATTGAGGTCAGTCTATTGAGGTCAGTCTATTGAGTTCAGTCTATTGAGGTCAGTCTATTGAGGTCAGTCTATTGAGGTCAGTCTATTGAGGTCAGTCTATTGAGTTCAGTCTATTGAGGTCAGTCTATTGAGGTCAGTCTATTGAGGTCAGTCTATTGAGGTCAGT
>NC_059211.1:24755613-24883113 GCF_020615455.1 Coregonus clupeaformis | reverse complement strand
AAAGTGAAGCCTCTTTCACCACCTATTTTCATTTTGTCCGTCTCCAGACCCCTCTACCAACCAGATTACTGCCTGGGGACCATAGTAACAGCCAATAACCTGGAGGACAGCCTATTAGAGCCCAGGAACAACATAGGGCCTAGCGACCAATAGGTGAACAAATCAGAATTCACTGCTAGGCCTTAATTCCTTACCTTTGTCTTTCTTCTTCTTGTTTGTTTCTGCATCGTACAATCTCTTTAGATCTGAAATAGAGAAACAAAATACACATTTCTTAAAACGAAATAATCCAGTAGTCTGACGAAAGAGACTAAATCTAGGTGGTCCTGTTTTCTGTGTCCATTAGTGAAATTCCCTTTGTAAATATCATGCAAGCGACATGACTGGTCCTGTGCTTTCCAACATAACAAATATGAATAATGACAATAATAACTACTCCACTAAGCAGCATTGATGATGGTGGTCAAAGATAAATATTTACGGTCAAGTAAACTATTTGGGGTTGTGTTTAGGATCTTTAACTATTCATACTCCATTGACACACAGCATCATGGGTAGTTTGTGTTTCTGAAAAGCTCCAATCCAGATGTTCACAGGCGAGAAGGAGGAGAAGGAAAGACAAATATTAGTCTACTGGAAGAGACAGAGTGGGTTTTGGGGTTAAAAAATATCAACAATACAGGGTGGGAAGCGAGCTGAAAGCCTTAGACAAGGAGAAAGAGGGAAGAATGCAGGAATCAGGAGGAGAGAGAGAGCAGGGGTGACATCAATCTTGGGTTTCATACAGAATGCTGGTATAGTTTTCTATGGAACAAAAAAGTTGGCTGAATGAGACTCATTCAGGCTGTTGAAAGACTCAGTGATTACACAAACACACACACACACACACACTATCGCGCCACAGCATGAAAAACATAGAATATAATCTTGCAGATAGTATTCTCCTGAAATACTCTATGCTGATAACTTATTTATGCAGAGTGGGTGAAAACTAGTGGGTTGGTTTCCGGTGCTATAGTTATAGTCTGCAGTGAGGGACACAGGGTCACAATATCCCCAGTGATGATGTCATTAGCTGCGTCAGACTGGCCAATGAAGGAGTAAAAAAGGAATGTTACTCTATGCCACTATACCCAAAGGCAGCTCCGCTGCAACAGTAGAGCAAATATAGAGAATGACGGGGATTTGGCTCATACATAATAAAAGCATACTTAATAGCCCAACACACCACACAAAGAAGAAAAATTATCCTGATGCAGGACAGAGGCCATGAGGGAAGACATACATAAAGATGCTGAGATATAGAGAAGGAGCACAGATCTATCGATCCCCTAGGGACACTTTTCTCTGAGTAGGTCTGTTATGAAGTAATAATGCATATACTGTAAGTTTTTCTCTTTTACAGAGAGAGCTATCAAAGGACAAAAGAGATTGTTGTGTGTTTGTGCAGCAAGACTGTTTTGTGTGTGTGTGTGTGTGTGTGTGTGTGTGTGTGTGTGTAAACCCCTACAACTCATCCAGAACGCTGCAGCCCGTCTGGTGTTCAAACTTCCCAAGTTCTCTCACGTCACCCCGCTCCTCCGCACACTCCACTGGCTTCCAGTTGAAGCCCGCATCTGCTACAAGACCATAGTGCTTGCCTTCGGAGCTGTGAGGGGAACGGCACCTCCGTACCTTCAGGTTCTGATCAGTCCCTACATCCACCTCTGGCCTGCTGGCCCCCCTACCTCTGCGGAAGCACAGTTCCCGCTCAGCCCAGTCAAAACTGTTCGCTGCTCTGGCACCCCAATGGTGGAACAAGCTCCCTCACAACGCCAGGACAGCGGAGTCAGTCACCACCTTCCGGAGACACTTGAAACCCCACCTCTTTAAGGATTACCTGGGATAGGATAAAAGTAATCCTTCTACCCCCCAAAAAAAATATATATATATATATATATATATATATATATATATATATATACAGTGAGGGAAAAAAGTATTTGATCCCCTGCTGATTTCGTTCGTTTGCCCACTGACAAAGACATGATCAGTCTATAATTTTAATGGTAGGTTTATTTGAACAGTGAGAGACAGAATAACAACAAAAGAATCCAGAAAAACCCATGTCAAAAACTTTATAAATTGATTTGCATTTTAATGAGGGAAATAAGTAATTGACCCCTCTGCAAAACATGACTTAGTACTTGGTGGCAAAACCCTTGTAGGCAATCACAGAGGTCAGACGTTTCTTGTAGTTGGCCACCAGGTTTGCACACATCTCAGGAGGGATTTTGTCCCACTCCTCTTAGCAGATCTTCTCCAAGTCATTAAGGTTTCGAGGCTGACGTTTGGCAACTCGAACTTTCAGCTCCCTCCACAGAATTAAGTCTGGAGACTGGCTAGGCCACTCCAGGACCTTAATGTGCTTCTTCTTGAGCCACTCCTTTGTTGCCTTGGCCGTGTGTTTTGGGTCATTGTCATGCTGGAATACCCATCCACGACCCATTTTCAATGCCCTGGCTGAGGGAAGGAGGTTCTCACCCAAGATTTGACAGTACATGGCCCCGTCCATCGTCCCTTTGATGCAGTGAAGTTGTCCTGTCCCCTTAGCAGAAAAACACCCCTAAAGCATAATGTTTCCACCTCCATGTTTGACGGTGGGGATGGTGTTCTTGGGGTCATAGGCAGCATTCCTCCTCCTCCAAACACGGCGAGTTGAGTTGATGCCAAAGAGCTTGATTTTGGTCTCATCTGACCACAACACTTTCATCCAGTTCTCCTCTGAATCATTCAGATGTTCATTGGCAAACTTCAGACGGGCCTGTATATGTGCTTTATTGAGCAGGGGGACCTTGCGGGCGCTGCAGGATTTCAGTCCTTCACGGCGTAGTTTGTTACCAATTGTTTTCTTGGTGACTATGGTCCCAGCTGCCTTGAGATCATTGACAAGATCCTCCCGTGTAGTTCTGGGCTTTCCTCACCGTTCTCATGATCATTGCAACTCCACAAGGTGAGATCTTGCATGGAGCCCCAGGCCGAGGGAGATTGACAGGTCTTTTGTGTTTCTTCCATTTGAGAATAATCGCACCAACTGTTGTCACCTTCTCACCAAGCTGCTTGGCGATGGTCTTGTAGCCCATTCCAGCCTTGTGTAGGTCTACAATCTTGTCCCTGACATCCTCGGAGAGCTCTTTGGTCTTGGCCATGGTGGAGAGTTTGGAATCTGATTGATTGATTGCTTCTGTGGACAGGTGTCTTTTATACAGGTAACAAGCTGAGATTAGGAGCACTCCCTTTAAGGGTGTGCTCCTAATCTCAGCTCGTTACCTTTTATACAGGTAACAAGCTGAGATTAGGAGCACTCCCTTTAAGGGTGTGCTCCTAATCTCAGCTCGTTACCTGTATAAAAGACACCTGGGAGCCAGAAATCTTTCTGATTGAGAGGGGGTCAAATACTTATTTCCCTCATTAAAATGCAAATCAATTTATAACATTTTTGACATGCGTTTTTCTGGATTTTTTTGTGTGTTTTTCTGTCTCTCACTGTTCAAATAAACCTACCATTAAAATTATAGACTGGTCATTTCTTTGTCAGTGGGCAAACGTACAAAATCAGCAGGGGATCAAATACTTTTTTCCCTCACTGTATATATATATATATATATATATATATATATATTGTAAAGTGGTTGTCCCACTGGCTATCATAAGGTGAATGCACCAATTTGTAAGTCGCTCTGGATAAGAGCATCTGCTAAATGACGAAAATGTAAATGTAAATGTAAATGTAAATGTAAGTGTGTGTGTGTGCCTGTATGATCCCTCCCTTGCAACCACACATGAAGTCTATTTCTGCCAGTGTTGCGGATTTTCCTTTTCAAGGCCCTCAGACACAAGGTCACGGTGGTCAGTGTGTGGAGATCACAGGCAGGCCAAACCAACCCCACACTGCCCATCACCAGACCACCTCCATCCACCCTGCCCATATCACCATACACCGGCAGGAGCGCAGACACGGCATGGGCAACACCAAACACCAGCCAGCCAACACACAGCACAGCCTGACCTTAACACCGGTATCCCTGATCCAAATCATTCCTCTGTGTGCTTCTGAGCCGATCGAAGGAAGGGTTGTAAGTGTTAAGTGACAATAAATTACCTGATGAATAAATAATATGAAAGGTCCACAGAGGGGTAATTTACCATGTAAATCTAATTATTACAGAGGTGCAGCAGATGATAGTGCAGCCATTAGACCACTTTACCATCTTATTATCTGTGTAAAAGTAAGGGCCTATAGTGCAGAATGGTAATTCACACTGTTTACAGTTGGATAGCATGGAAACTTTTATGGGATTAAAAGAGGGTAAACTGGAGACGATCAGCACATAGCAGCTGTGTTATTGAGGAAATGACAGCATTCTTGGAAACCTTTGCTTCCGTAGGGCCTACCTCTGCTGATCACAGTTCTTTTTTTAAAATCCATTTCTCCACGCAGATATCTAGGATGGATAAAATGCTATGCGGACCACTCCTGACCTGCAAACTGATATTTAATTTCAGAATTGGTTCAAATTAGGTTAAGGTTAGGTTTAGGGTCAGAGTTAAAGGAAAACTCCACTCAAAAACAATCTTATTTTTATTTTAAAAAATTGAGTGGATTTTTCCTTTAAGGGTTTGTTTAAGGGTCAGCAGTGTCTTTATAGTCTCTCGCATCTGGGATAGGCCTACCGCCATTCCCTGCCTGCCTCTGGTACAGAGAAAGATGATGACAGAGATGCAAGGAGAGCGACAGTGAACCATTGTGAAAAAGAGTTTAATGACAGGAAAGCATTTATTTTTTGGGTTTGGGTCGGTGCTATATCTCTCCCCATACAGGAGACATAGCCTACATTTATGCAAGGGAAGCCTACTCTCGCCCTTCCCTCGCATAAATATTTGGCTTCCTTTGACATATCTAATAAAAGTGTTTATAATGCTTCCCAAGTGTTTTCCAATAGAGGAAGGATGTACACTATTTTACAGGGGGAAAGGAAAGGAGCGAGAGAGAAATCGAAGAGAGATCGAACGTCAGAGCGCACCTTGTGTAAATATTTGAGACATCTGTGAATCCTGTATAACCTTTTCAGTCTTGAGAGAGATTTACTGTTTCCTGTGATAAGTTCTCCATCTCACCTCTCCAATAAATACTGTCTCGGGTGCTATCATTAGCACACAAAGTCATGAATTTAGCCTAGGCTACTTCCTAAACCTAGAGAATACGAGTTTGCAACGCGCCTTACCGCCAAAACGAACAAAGAACACTGCACGCGTAACCATGATATCCACACCTGTCGGCTTCCTTTGAACAGAACTTTGTTATGTATTCCCTTTGTAATTGGTCCCTGGACATTTAAAAAAATCTAAAATCCTCCCATTTTTCTATGGGGTGGGCCGAACCTCTTTGATAGGCCTATTGCATTTAACAACAAAGAAACACTCTTATCAACTTCCACTGTCCTCCAAGAGTTGACCAATCTCCTCTTCACTTAAATGTTCTCCTCAATTAATGCACCTTGGAGAGCGAGTATAGGAAAGCTCCACTTTTTCCCTTCGCACAAAAATGGCAAACGTATCAAACCATCATTGTTTAAAAGGCGACCACAGCCACATGTAAGTCATGACTCATGATGAATCGTAGGCAATACGCCATAGAAAGAGAAAGTTGTGAGATGTCGTGCTCTGTGTCTAGCAACCTTTATGAGTCAAACACTAAAAAAGGCAAACGTCTGGCGTCACCAACAACACACGTGTGTCTCTCTCTCTCCTTGGTGTGTGTGTGAATTTACATAAACCGGATTATTGCATTGTAGGGTTTTGAGTTTACAAGAAAGGCATTTCACTGTACTTGTGCATGTGACATTAAAAACTTGAAACTTGAAACTTCAATGAATTCATATGTATTATTTGTTTTGGTGTCAAGCTTTGTTATTCGTTTATTTTCCACCTGTGATGTGTAGGCTATCAATTGAGATGTTACATCATCTGGACCATGGCCACATCAGAGAGAAACCCCCCATGAGTTGAGCCAGCAGTGAAGTGAACGTTCTGCAGCATGGTGATGATGATCCATGTGATGTATGTAAGCTTTTTAGTATTCTGTTTACAGTACTGAGAAATAAATAACCCCTGCCTCTTCATTAGCATTAATCTCCCTTTGATTTAACTTAGAAAAGAGACACAATGACAAAATACTATTTGATCCAATATTTCACCAAGGTTATTTTTCATCCCTTTGTGATTGTTATTACAGTTCTGCAATGAATACATTCAGTATATCCTTTGATGTTTTCTAATTTCCAACACGTTCATCTAATTTCTAACATCGTTTTTTTAATTCATTGAAACAATTGATTATAAGCCTTCATTTCACTCTCTTTCCCCTTTCACCCTCTCCCTCTCCTCCTTTCCTTTCCACAGCCCTTCCAGAATAGACTATGCGACATTGATGTGGGGTCAGCCGGTTCGTGTCGTGTGGTTGTGTGTGGGATCCAGATGGGGACTCTTAATGTTGGATCTTAATTTGAGCCAGTTTGCTACAGCAGGTAAATAATCCTGCAGCAACAAGACATGTGAATTATTATGTGGATTATAATTAATGGACATTTTTGTAGGGGTTGATACATTTGTCATAAGGGAAATCAAGTCAGACATTTTTAAGTGGAAATTACAAACTTCAGAAGACATTTTAAACCTCAAATACACTATAAGTTTTACATTTCCTGCATCCTGCATTCTCCTGCAACAGGGTGATCAAATTGAGATCCTATATCTGTACATTGCTGTGACGATGACAGGTCCTAAGAGTATCTGACACACACCACACACACACACAGTCGCACATCCTAGTGGGAGTCCAAACACTGCATCAGTAGTACAATGTGCCACCTGCCATCAGGCCATGGTTCAGTGAGCGCCCCACTCTGTGTCACCAGAGTGACCGTCACAGGGGGAATTATGTTACACAAGACCTGCTCCTGCAGGCTCCAGACCTTCAAGCCTGGGGAACGTCTCACTATGCAGACACCTTCTAACTGACAACACTCGTAACCATATAACAGAGCTCTACCGTTAGAGGTGGAACAGACGCACTGGACCTAATGTTCTAATAGAAAAAAAGTAAATCTTAGAGGAGTGTGAAAACTACGTATGTCCAAATGGATGCAAAATGTGTATTCCCTTGTATGTGTCTGGCATTTGGAAGTGATGTTTTGTTGTGTGTGTTCTAGAGTGAACATGAATATAGTGTGTATGGTTGTGACTCACTGTGTGGATGATGTGTTCATGCTT
Source organism: Coregonus clupeaformis (assembly GCF_020615455.1). NCBI lineage: Eukaryota > Metazoa > Chordata > Actinopteri > Salmoniformes > Salmonidae > Coregonus > Coregonus clupeaformis. Next base: position 24,875,802 of record NC_059211.1, on the reverse strand, counting down.
TGAATTATAAGTTATTATATAAATATATGAAACAGTAATGTTGTCACGTTGATTTGAAGACAGGCGCAGAATACGTATTAGGGGTTTTATTTACTCCACACAACACAAACATGTGTATATATATACACAAAAGGGATGTAACCCAAACAAAGAGCGAGGTGTAACCTCTACACAATACACGGGACGAGACCCGTAAACAACAAGAGCACTATACAGGGTACTCACAAGACCAACGGACATGGGACAAGACAGTCCGGGGTTGGTGGTAATGATCCATGTCAGTGACGCCTAGAAAGCCGATGACGTAGACCTCCGGAACTGGTGAACGGAATGAGCAGCAGTACCGGGGGGATCCGTGACAAATGTTCACATGCTGACATCCAACACAACAGTAGACTATACATGATTCTGAACACAGTGTACTATCCAGATAGCTCAGAGAAAAAACATTACCTGTCAATGCTTACTGCTATGCTTCAAGGCACTAATCATGGTCCTGTGAGAACATTCCCTCCTCCATTCGGGGGATTTCGCTTACACTGCTTGATCATCAATATATTTTCAATAAATTCAGTATGTTTAAAGATGCAACTATGTTTACATTTTAGATGTCTAGCGTAGTGAGGACATCTAGCAGACCACAACTAAATTATGTGATATAGGCTTTCATGCACGGATACACATGTACTGTATATATGTATGCATTGGTACATAAATGCATGTGTGATAAGATAAACACACACACACACACACACATACATATATATATATATATATATATATATATATATATATATCACACTACCGTTCAAAAGTTTGGGGTCACTTACAAATGTCCTTGTTTTTGAAAGAAAAGCACATTTTTTGTCCATTAAAATAACATCAAATTGATCAGAAATACAGTGTAGACATTTTCTATGTTGTAAATGGCTATTGTAGCTGGAAACCTGCTGATTTCTAATGGAATATCTACATAGGCGTACAGAGGCCCATTATCAGCAACCATCAGTCCTGTGTTCCAATGGCACGTTGTGTTTGCTAATCCAAGTTTATCATTTTAAAAGGCTAATTGATCATTAGTAAACCCTTTTGCAATTATGTTAGCACAGCTGAAAACTGTTGTGCTGATTAAAGAAGCAATAAAACTGGCCTTCTTGAGACTATTTGAGTATCTGGAGCATCAGCAATTGTGGGTTCGATTACAGGCTCAAAATGGCCATAAACAAATAACTTTCTTCTGAAACTCGTCAGTCTATTCTTGTTCTGAGAAATGAAGGCTATTCCATGCGAGAAATTGCCAAGAAACTGAAGATCTCCTACAACGCTGTGTACTACTCCCTTCACAGAACAGTGCAAACTGGCTCTAACCTGAATAGAAAGAGGAGTGGGAGGCCCCGGTACACAACTGAGCAAGAGGACAAATTAGTTTGAGAAACAGACGTCTTACAGGTCCTCAACTGGCAGCTTCATTAAATAGTACCCGCAAAACACCAGTCTCAACGTCAACAGTGAAGAGGCGACTCCGGGATGCTGACCTTCTAGGCAGAGTTGCAAAGAAAAAGCCATATCTCAGACTGGCCAATAAAAAGAAAATATTAATATGGGCAAAAGAACACAGACACTGGACAGAGGAAGATTGGAAAAAAGTGTTATGGACAGACGAATCGAAGTTTGAGGTGTTCGGATCACAAAGAAGAACATTTGTGAGACGCAGACCAACTGAAAAGATGCTGGAGGAGTGCTTGATGCCATCTGTCAAGCATGGTGGAGGCAATGTGATGGTCTGGGGGTGCTTCGGTGGTGGTAAAGTGGGAGATTTGTACAGGGTAAAAGAGATCTTGAAGAAGGAAGGCTATCACTCCATTTTGCAACGCCATGCCAAACCCTGTGGACGGCGCTTGATTGGAGCCAATTTCCTCCTACAACAGGACAATGACCCTAAGCACAGCTCCAAACTACGAAATAACTATTTAGGGAAGAAGCATTCAGCTGGTATTCTGTCTATAATGGAGTGGCCAGCACAGTCACCAGATCTCAACCCTATTGAGCTGTTGTGGGAGCAGCTTGACCGTATGGTACGTAAGAAGTGCCAATCAAGCCAATTCAACTTGTGGGAGGTGCTTCAGGAAGCATGGGGTGAAATATCTTCAGATTCCCTCAACAAATTGACAACTAGAATGCCAAAGGTCTGCAAGTGCAAATGGAGGATTCTTTGACGAAAGCAAAGTTTGAAGGACACAATTATTATTTCAATTAAAATCATTATTTCTAACCTTGTCAATTACTACATTTCCTATTCATTTTGCAATATTTCCTATTCAAACTAATTTCATATATGTTTTCATGGAAAACAAGGACATTTCAAAGTGACCCCAAACTTTTGAACGGTAGTGTATATATTTATATATATATATATATATATATATATATATATATATATATATATATATATATATATATATATATGATTACGTATGTATGTTGTGTAACATTTACTCCTAAATGATTAAATATGACTTAACACGTGGGCCTACAGTATTATGCAATATAGCATTACTTACCTAATAAGTGAAGCTATATTCAGACATGAAGGGATACTATTCATATTCCATTAAGGTGAAAGAATGTTTAAGATGAAGACCTTTACTGTACTGACTGTGCTGCCGCTGTCTCAGCTTGCTTTACAGCTCAGAGTACTGCTTTATAGATGAAAACACGTGTGAAACCCAATGTATTAGTTATAGAGTGCCTTGCAAAAGTCTCCATCCCCCTTGGTGTTTTTCCTATTTTGCTGCATTACAACCTGTAATTTAAATGGATTTTTATTTGGATTTCATTTAATGGACATACACAAAATAGTCCCAATTGGTGAAGTGAAATGAAAAAAAATACGTATTTCAAAAGATTCTGAAAAAAATAATTACGGAAAAGTGGTGCGCGCATATGTATTCACCCCCTTTGCTATGAAGCCCCTAAATAAGATCTGGTGCAACTAATTACATTCAGAAGTCACATAATTAGTTAAAGAAAGTCAACCTGTGTGCAATCTAAGTGTCACATGATCTGTCACATGATCTCAGTATATATACACCTGTTCTGAAAGGCCACAGAGTCTGCAACACTACTAAGCAAGGGGCACCACCAAGCAAGCGGCACCATGAAGACCAGGGAGCTCTCCAAACAGGTCAGGGACAAAGTTGTGGAGAAGTACAGATCAGGGTTGGGTTATAAAAAAATATCAGAAACTTTGAACATCCCACGGAGCACGATTAAATCCATTATTAAAAAATTGAAAGAATATGGCACCACAACAAACCTGCCAAGAGAGGGCCACCCACCAAAACTCATGGACCAGGCAAGGAGGGCATTAATCAGAGAGGCAACAAAGAGACCAAAGATAACCCTGAAGGAGCTGCAAAGCTCCACAGCGGAGATTGGAGTATCTGTCCATAGGACCACTTTAAGCCATACACTCCACAGAGCTGGGCTTTACGGAAGAGTGGCCAGAAAAAACCCATTGCTTAAAGAAAATCAATAAGCAAACACGTTTGGTGTTCGCATAAAGGCATGTGGGAGACTCCCCAAACATATGGAAGAAGGTACTCTGGTCAGATGAGACTACAATTGAGCTTTTTGGCCATCAAGGAAAACGCTATGTCTAGTGCAAACCCAACACCTCTTGGAATGGCCTAGTCAAAGCCCAGACCTCAATCCAATTGAGAATCTGTGGTATGATTTAAAGATTGCTGTACACCAGCGGAACCCATCCAACTTGAAGGAGCTGGAGCAGTTTTGCCTTGAAGAATGGGCAATAATCCCAGTGGCTAGATGTGCCAAGCTTATAGAGGCATACCCCAAGAGACTTGCAGCTGTAATTACTGCAAAAGATAGCTCTACAAAGTATTGACTGTGGGGGGGTGAACAGTTATGCATGCTCACGTTTTCAGTTTTTTTGTCTTATTTCTTGATTGTGATCCTCTGTAGCTCAATTGGTAGAGCATGGCGCTTGTAACGCCAGGGTAGTGGGTTCGATCCCCGGGACCACCCATACGTAAAAATGTATGCATACATGACTGTAAGTCGCTTTGGATAAAAGCATCTGCTAAATGGCATATTATTATTATTGTTTCACAATAAAAAATGTTTTGCATCTTCAAAGTGGTAGGCATGTTGTGTAAATCAAATGATACAAGCCCCCAAAAAATCAATTTTAATTCCAGGTTGTAAGGCAACAAAATAGGAAAAATGCCTAGGGGGGTGAATACTTTCGCAAGCCACTGTAGAGGCCTTCCTGTGTAGTGGTGAGTCATGTGAAAGGTATGAAAGGTAAAAAGGAAATGACACAACTCTTTTCCTAACACATTATAATCAAACCTGACAGATTGTCAATTTCGTTTAATAGTGCAACTTAAAGGTTAACAATTGCAATTAGGTTTGACGTGCGTTGGGAGAATACAATCACTGGGGTTAGACAGTGGATCTATAGCTGTGCATATGTAATTAATGCATTCAGCTGTGTGCTGTGCTCCACACTAAAAGGACAAGCCAAAGAGAAAGGGTGGTCTTAAGCCATAGACAGGCAGTGCATCCATGTTTCAAAGTCATATGATGAGTGTGAGTGTGTGTGTGTGCGTGCTCACCCATGTGTGCATCCATGTGTTTATGCGTGTGTGCATGAATGTACGCATGATGTGTGTGTGCGCATATGTGTGTGTAGAGAGTGTGAGCGAGGCAGATTGTAGCAACGGCTCATCAGATTTTAGCACCACAATAAGTACCCCATCACACCGTCCATTAGATGATCACATCCCGAGACACATTCTGCACAGGAGCATGGAGCTTGGTGTTTATTGTGAACTGATGTGTTTTGAGCTGCGGTGTTGTCTGTATAGTGGCTTGCGAAAGTATTCACCCCCCTTGGCATTTTACCTGTTTTGTTGCCTTCCAACCTGGGCGGCAGGTAGCTTAGTGGTTAAGAGCGTTGTGCCAGTTACCGAAAGGTCACTGGTTCTAATCCCCGAGCCGACTAGGTGAGAAATCTGTTGATGTGCCCTTGAGCAAGGCACTTAACCCTAATTGCTTCTGTAAGTCGCTCTGGATAAGAGTGTCTACCTGGAATTAAAATAGATTTTTTAGGGGTTTGTATAATTTGATTTACACAACATGCCTACCACTTTGAAGATGCAAAATATTTTTTGGGGTGAAACAAACAAGAAATAAGACTAAACAAACAGAAAACTTGAGCGTGCATAACTACTAATTTCCCCCCAAAGTCAATACTTTGTAGAGCCACCTTTTGCAGCAATTACAGCTGCAAGTTTCTTGGGGTGTGTCTCTATAAGCTTGACACATCTAGCCACTGGGATTTTTGCCCATTCTTCAAGGCAAAACTGCTCCAGCTCCTTCAAGTTGGATGGGTTCCGCTGGTGTACAACGAACTTTAAGTCATACCACAGATTCTCAATTGGATTGAGGTCTGGGCTTTGACTAGGCCATTCCAAGACATTTAAATGTTTCCCCTTAAACCACTCAAGTGTTGCTTTAGCAGTATGCTTAGGGTCATTGTCCTGCTGGAAGGTGAACCTCCGTCCCAGTCTCAAATCTCTGGAAGACTGAAACAGGTTTCCCTCAAGAATTTCCCTGTATTTAGAATTTCCCTGTATTTAGCGCCATCTATCATTCCTTCAATTCTGACCAGTTTCCCAGTCCCTGCCGATGAAAAACATCCCCACAGCATGATGCTGCCACCACCATGCTTCACTGTGGGGATGGTGTTCTCGGGGTGATGAGAGGTGTTTTGCACCAGACATAGCGTTTTCTTTGATGGCCAAAAAGCTCAATTTTAGTCTCATCTGACCAGAGTACCTTCTTCCATATATTTGGGGAGTCTCCCAGATGCCTTTTGGCGAACACCAAATGTGTTTGCTTATTTTCTTCTTTAAGCAATGGCTTTTTTCTAGCCACTCTTCCATAAAGCCCAGCTCTGTGGAGTGTATGGCTTTAAGTGGTCCTATGGACAGATACTCCGATCTCCGCTGTGGCGCTTTGCAGCTCCTTCAGGGTTATCTTTGGTCTCTTTGTTGCCTCTCTGATTAATGCCCTCCTTGCCTGGTCCGTGAGTTTTGGTGGGCGGCCCTCTCTTGGCAGGTTTGTTGTGGTGCCATATTCTTTCCATTGTTTAGTAATGGATTTAATGGTGCTCCGTGGGATGTTCAAAGTTTCGGATATTTTTTTATAGCCTAACCCTGATCTGTACTTCTCCACAACTTTGTCTCTGACCTGTTTGGAGAGCTCCTTGGTCTTCATGGTGCCGCTTGCTTGGTGGTGCCCCTTGCTTAGTGCTATATATACTGAGATCATGCAACAGATCATGTGACACTTAGATTGCACACAGGTGGACTTTATTTTACTAATTATGTGACTTCTGAAGGTAATTGGTTGCACCAGATCTTATTTAGGGGCTTCATAGCAAATGGGGTGAGTACATATGCACGCACCACTTTTCCGTTATTAATTTATTTGAATTTTTTGAAAAGTTATTTTTTTCATTCCACTTCACCAATTTGGACTATTTTGTGTATGTCCATTACATGAAATGCAAATACAAATCCATTTAAATTACAGGTTGTAATGCAACAAAATAGGAAAAAAGGGGGATAAATACTTTTGCAAGGCACTGTACATTTGTGTGCTGTGTGCAGGGTTGGGTAGATTACTTTCTAAATGTTACTAGTTACTAGTTACCTGTCCAAAATTGTCATCCGAAACGTAACTTTTGGATTACACAAACTCCTCAGTGAGTCATGACCGCAGTAAAATTCCATTTGACCCTTGAGTCACGGTTATCTCCTTTTATGCACTCTGGACATGCATTAGTAGTACCCAACTCCCTAATGATCATCAGGTCGCTATTGGCCTGGTACTCAGGGCTCTATTGTTCCTCTAACCACTCTGACATCAATGCAAATGCCATCAAAAATCACATCAAGCACTTAGCCTCAAAACAGTATGTGCTTTTAAAACTCACCTCACTGTGATTGATCAATTTGAAGAAAGAAGTTCAACAACAGGTTGAAACTGATTTGAAACATGTTCATTATGGATGTTGCTTCAAAGCCTAACACAACGAAATGGACAGCGCTTTCTAAGGTGATGATTAATTCAAAACAACCATATGCATATTAGAGATTATGCATAAGCATAGGCCTATACATTATATAAGCCCAAGCCGAAAAGAAAACTTGAATTAAAATAATGACTGTGCCATTTTATACAATACATACTCTACTCATATTACACATGGCAGAAAAACATGTTAAAAAACTGATTTAATATCTTTGGTACATAATTGGTAGCCTAAATTAAACGAATTTAGAGTTAGCCTACAATTGCAGTGAATTTCTATTTGATTGTGAATAGCCTAGTAATAGGTAATTTTTTGTTTTTTTCATAATTAGTAGACTGACACATAACTTTTAGCTACAGAATATCTCACCACCATGCGTTTCCATCTCCTCCCCTCTCTCCTTCATTCCTTTCTCAAGAGCTTAGAGAGAGGGGTTGTCAACAGTTTAATTAAATATGTTTCGTTGTGAAAACATGTTACTATCGATGTTCCCGAACAGATTTCACTTGGTTTCCCAAATTAAGCACTGGGTAGCTGCAGGAACAGGGTTGGAGAGCCCATGGCATACAGAGTTTGGGCGGAATATCACCTGTCACGTGGCAAGAGGCTGCATGCTCCTCAAACAGTGGTTGATGCAAGGAGTGAAATAACTGGAGTAGCCTACCAGACATGAGTGAAAAACAATCCTGCGGGAAAGTGGTCGCTATTCCAGTACATACCTGGACCATTCTAAATCGAAACTAATTTTACATATTACTAAAGACAAGATTTAATTGAGAATAGTTTGATGGGTGAAAATATGATCACTTGAAGAGAGAACAGCATGTGCAGCCTGAAGCAAGGAACAAAGTGCAAGCTTTTTTTTTTTACTTTCTCAAATCATCAATAGCCTATAGTTGCATCATGCAGCCCAACTATCTTTTGATTTCTAAGACATTCTAAGGTTTGTATCATTCACAACTAAAGTTGCCAAATAACTGTAAATCTAGCATCTAGGACCTGTTTCAAATGATCACTTTTACACTCAACATAGCCACTTCATATCACTTCATATGCGCACTCGCTCCGGAATGAGAAAAATATGTTTTCTTTTTTATTCAGCTAAGTTCAATTATACTTCTTCTTACTATAAAATCATATAATATAAAATAATGGCGCGGGACTTATAAGCATATCTTCTCTGCTAAATTAACAAGCCTACACCCTATGGCATCGAGCATTGCCAGATGACATACAGTAGGCCAACTCATATTCTGTTCTTCTGAAATACATTTTCTTCATATCATAATGTTTCTTTAGACCTGCCAAAAGAAAATAATGGATTTATTGTGATGGTGTATATTCAATTGATTTATTATACTTTGTAGATGTTCCAAAGGCACGCATCGGCTTGTAAGAGGCTTGTATCCATGAAGGCATGGAGATGCTAAACATGTTTATGTTAATTAACGGTCGATTACCGTGAGACCGGCAGTCTTTTGCATGACAATAACCATCTGACAAAATGTCATGCCTGCCACAGCCCTAGTCTCTGGCTTGTGGTCAGACTCACTCAGGTGGAACAAATTTTAACTTGTGCCTTTTTGCAATGCTGAATTAAATATAATTGAGAAAACAGAAAGGTGTCATAATGTATGTTTTCACAAACATTCTTTCTGAATTGAAAAGAAATCCAAGAAGTAATCATCTGGTTTTTAAAAAAGTATCTGTAATCTGATTACAATATTTTTGCCGTAGTTTCAAGTTACAAGATACACATGGTATACACCATCCAATAAAATGCTTACTTGCAGGTTCCTTCTCGACAATGCAACAACAATAAGAAATAATAAAAAATAATAATAATACGAACATAAAGTAAATGGCAGTAGAATAGAATAAACATTTTAGCATAAGTATAATACAGGAAGGCACAATTCATAGTCCAATATGTACATGTGTTTTGGAGAAAGGGGGATTGGGGGGCAAGTGTTTAAATTGTGCAGTATTTAGCAATAATAAATAGAGTCTGGTAGCAGCAGTTGTGATGTGTGTGTAGAATGAATGTGTGTGTGTATATGTGTGTGTGTGCATGTGTGTGTGTGTGTGTGTGTGTGTGTGTGTGTGTGTGTGTGTGTGTGTGTGTGTGTGTGTGTGTGTGTGTGTGTGTGTGTGTGTGTGTGTGTGTGTGTGTGCGTGTGTGTGTGTGTGTGTTTGCGTGAGTGAGTGCATGTGTGCTAAGGTGCGGAGATGGAAACCAGTTCAAGTGTTCAGCAGTCTGATGGCTTGTAGATAGAAACAGTCTCCGAGCCTGTTGGTATTAGACCTCATGCTCTGATACCGTCTGCCCAACGTTAAGGGAGAGAACAGCTCATGGCTGGGGTGGGTGGGATCCTTGATACAGGCTGGGGACAACAAATAGCCGTTGATTTCGGACGTTTGAAAAGGTCTTGCGGACACATAGACAGGTGTGTACCTTTCCAAATCATGTCCAATCAATTGAATTTACCCCAGTCAAGTTGTAGATACATCTCAAGGATGATCAATGGAAACAGGATGTACCTGAGCTCAATATCGAGTCTCATAGCAAAGGGTCTGAATACTTATGTAAATAAGGTATTTCTGTTTTACATTTTTTATAAATTTGCAAACATTATAAAAACCTGTTTTCACTTTGTCATTATGAGATAGTGTGTGTGGATTGATGAGGATTTTTATTTATTTCATCCATTTTATAATAAGGCTGTAACATAACAAAATGTGGAAAAACTAAAGGGGTCTGAATACATTCCGAATGAACTGTAGGTATTCCTCTTGTCCAGATGTGTGATTACGGTTACGTTTTTTTTGCAATCAGAATTTATGTAACTGATCACATGTAATCAGTTATTCCCAAACCCTGTGTGTGTGTTTGTGTATGCCTACTGGTTTATGTACTGGGCTGTATGTGTTTTAATGTGTTTTCATGTGCCGGAGTGTGTACGTCAGGGCATGTGTGGGAGAGATGGTGTGTTTGTGTGGGAGAGATGGCATGCCATCAGATCTGCTGTGTTTGTGTGGGAGAGATGGCAGGCCATCATAGCTGCTGTGTCTCTGTGGGAGAAATGACAGGCCATCAGAGCTGCTGTGTCTGTGTGGGAGAAATGACAGACCATCAGAAACTGCTGTGGAGAATGAAAGTGATGCTGAGGAGGAGAAAGGCCTGGAGGAAGGCTGGGAATAAACAGCCTGATCTGTGACGCACACAGACACACATCTGAGAGAGAGAAGGAGAGAGAGAAAGAAGGAGAGGTGGGGGAGAGAGAGAGAGAGAGAGAGAGAGAGAGAGAGAGAGAGAGAGAGAGAGAGAGAGAGAGAGAGAGAGAGAGAGAGAGAGAGAGAGAGAGAGAGAGAGAGAGAGAGAGAGAGAGAGAGAGAGAGAGAGACAGATGGAGGGAGAGAGAGAGAGAGAGAGAGAGAGAGAGAGAGAGAGAGAGAGAGAGAGAGAGAGAGAGAGAGAGAGAGAGAGAGAGAGAGAGAGAGAGAGAGAGAAGGGTAGAAGATATTGTGGGGGAGTTGTTTTTCACTACTGCCACCCTAAGAAGCACTCAAAGGGGAATGTATTATTGACCAGACAGCAGGCAGGCTTTTAGATGTTGGAGACCAACTTAACCCAGAGCACTTAACTTCCCTCAAGGATACATGCACACATACACATACACATACACACCCACACCCACACCCACACCCACACCCACCCACCCACCCACCCACCCACTCACACACACACACACACTAACCCTAACCCTTAACCCAACCCTAACCCTAACCTTAACCCTAACCGTAACCCCAACCCCAACCCCTAACCTAACCCTAACTCCTAACCCTAACCCTAAACTTAAACCTAAACCCTAACCCCTAACCCTAATTCTAACCCTAATCCTAATTTTAATCCTAACTCTAACACCTAAACCCTTTCCTATCCTTCTGGTCCCCACAAAGAGAGTCAAACCAAAAACACACACGTACACACACACACATACACACACATACAGCAGTTTTATTAGTAGAAAAGTAGCAGGTAGTAGACTACGATAGTCTCTCTAACATCTCAACCGTAGTCTCTCATCATTGTTGGACAGAATTGTTGTGATAATATAGGGTATTTGTGGACAGATTTGATGTTGTATAAATATAGGTTTTTAAGATATTTTGAACCCAGTGTAGGATTAGGGCCATGCTATTCTCCTGCTGGGATAGGAGGAGATGAGATTACTGACGTTCTTATCTAAAGCCCTCTGCCACTGAGGGCAGCAATAGTGGGCCCAACACAAATTGTTTGCACGACAATTACACTGTGTGTGTGTGTGTTTGTTCAGCGTGCGTGCATGGATGTGTGTGTGTGTGCGTGTGTGTGCGTGCAAGATTTCTCAGGTCTCTTGAGAAACTTTCTAAGCCCTGTTATCCAACAAGATCTCATAGTTTCGAAATTCAACGTATTATGGATGAACGTCTGTTTTTGACACATTCATTCCGAGTGGTTAGAGGGTTAATTCCATGTGGTTACAAGGTTAAAACAACTCAAATGGTTAAGTTTAGGTATTAATTTCGAGTGGTTAAGGTTGGGGCTATGGCTTGGTATTTTGGTATTTGGTATTTATTAGGATCCCCATCAGCCGCTGCAAAAGCAGCAGCTACTCTTCCTGGGGTCCACATGAAACATGGCATAGTACATAGTACAGAACATTATTAGTCAAGGACTGAACTACATACATTTAAAACATCACACATAGACCTAGATATCAGTACATACACACAATATCTAGGTCTAATACATAATACAGTGCAAATTATAATAAAATATATATAAAATCACTGTGTCTCTTCACAGTCCCTTTTGTGCTGTAAGGTGTTCTTTTATCTGTTTTTTTAATCTGGTTTTATTGCTAGCTTGTGTTACCTGGGGTGGCAGAGAGTTCCATGTAGTCATGGCTCTATTTAATACTGTGCCTTTCCCAGCCTCTGTTCTGGACCTGGGGGCTATGAAGTGACCTTTGGTTGCATGTCTTGTGTTGTACCGATAAGTGTCTGAACTGTGTGCCAACTGCTTGAACAGACAGTTCGGTACCTTCAACACATCAATTCCTCGCACAAAGACCAATAGAGATGGAGTTAATCTCTCCTCAACTTTGAGCCAGGAGATATTGACATGCATGTTACTGACACTTGCCCTCCGTGTACATCTAAGTGCGATACGTGCTGCTTTGTTTTGGACCTACTGCAATTTATCTATGTCCATCTTTGCCGCACATGACCACACAGCTGGGCAGTAGTCCTGGTGCAACAAAACTAGGGCCTGTAGGACCTGTCTGGTCGACAGAGATATCAAGAAGGCAGAGCAACGCCCTGTCATGGGCAGACCTCTTCCCATTTTAGCAACCATTGAGTTTATATGTTTTGACCATGACAGCTTGCTATCTAGGGTTACACCTAGCAGTTTAGTCTCCTCAACTTGCTCAATCGCCACATTATTCAATAATAGATCTAAATTAGGTTTAGCGTTGAGCGAGTGATTTGTCACAAAAATTATGCTTTTCGTTTTTTGAGATATTTAGCACCAGTCTATTGCTAGTTACCCATTCTAAAACTGACTGGAGCTCTATGTTAAGGGTGTCAGTTATTTATTTGACTGTTGCAGCCGACGTGTATACTGTTGTGTCGTCAGCGTACATAGACACCCAGGCTTTATTCAAGGTCAGTGGAAGGTCATTAGTAAAAACAGAAAACAATAATGGCCCGAGCCGGCTGCCCTGCACTACACCACACTCAACTGAATTTGCATAAGAGAGGCTTCCATTAATGAAAACCCTCTGTGTTCTATTAGATAGGTAACTCTCAATCCATAATAAGGCAGAGGATGCAAATCCATAACACCTATGTTTTTTTCAGCAAAAGGTTATGATCAATGAATCAAAAGCTGCACTGAAGTCTAACTGAACAGCTCCGACAATCTTCTTGCTATCAATTTCTTTCAGCCAATCATCAGTAATTTGTGTCAGTGCCGAGCATGTTGAGTGCCCATCCCTATAATCATGCAGAAAGTCTGTTGTTCATTTGTTTTCTGTAAAATAACTTTGTATTTGATCAAACAACATTTTTTCCAAAAGTTTGCTAAACACTTGTAACAGGCTGATTGGTCAGCTGTTTGAACCATTAAAGGGTATTCTTGGGTAGTGGAATGACCTTTTCCTCCCTCCATGTCTGAGGGCACACACTGTCTTCTAGGCTTAAATTGAAGATGTGGCAAACAGGAGTCACAATGTATTCTGCTACCAACCTCAGCAATTTACCATCCAGGTTGTCGGTACCAGGTGGTCTGTCCTTATCTATAGATAGCAAAACAAAATCACCTCTTCCACGCCCACTTTGTGGAACTCAAAACTACAGTATTTGGTCCATTATGCATGAATATGAAGGCTCAGCATTTGTTGTTTGCATGTCATGCCTAAGTTTGCTAATCTTGTCAACAAAAATATTTGGGGAAGGCTTTGGGGAAGGCTTAAAACAAAATAAATAAAAACAATGCGCTATTACCATCAAGTATCATCAAGTATTCTCGCGACTTTCTAGAGCATTGTGAACTGTGGTAGCGCAGTAGTCTGAGCAGCACTCTCTGGTTCTGAGCATCACGAGTTTTCTCCTAGTGCTGGGCAACCTTTTTTCTTCTTTTTTTGTGAGCATCGAGGAAGGCATATATCGACGTTCTGGGGACCTTTTCAAACGTCTGAAATCTCTGTCTATTTCTAGTGATCAGTCTGTGTTATCAGCCAGGGGCAGTGCAGCCTCCTTAGATAGATTTACTTTCACACAAACATAATTATATTTCAGCCAGAGTTAAACAATGTATAGATACAGTTCCATACTTCGACCTCTGATATTATCAGGGTTGTGTTCTACTTGAAGCCCTCCTATTAAGCCCACTGTTATTTCTGTCATTACAACTGACCTCAATTACATTAATGACACTTTGACATAACGCTGACATACAACGAATAATGGCTGTTGGGTTCCTAGCCATGGTCAGGACTGAGTGTGACAAGAAAAGGTTGACTAACTTGTTTTATCTAACACTGCACGTTTATCAGACAATTGTAGTTTCTCAAGTTTGTAGTTTTGTGTGTTTTTTAGTTTGCCAGTGAGCTTTTATCAGTGCCAGTATATGAGCCAGTGTCAGTGTGGCAGTGACCTGAAGCAGTATATGCTAGTAATTTACTTCAACCAATATTGTAATTCGCACACTCTCCCTCTCCCTCAGCCACATACTAAAATTGCTGAGCCATGCCCACCTATTGTGGTGGCTTCTGTCTGTCTGTCACACACACACATAGACACACACACACACACACACACACACACACACACACACACACACACACACACACACACACACACACACACACAGAGAGAGAGAGAGAGAGTCACTCATGGTGGGGGTGACAGGGTCTGTGAGCTGTGGTAATTAGCTGCATCTCAGTGGCGTCTCTCTCTCTGACGGCAGGCTGCTGGAGTACACTGTTCAATTACAGCTCTCATTATCCCCCTTAAGCCAACCAGCGCTCCCAACGCTGTGAATGTGTCCCCAATGTGTATGAGAGGAGGCGAGCCGCCGCCCCAGCCTAGTGGTCGTGGTATAATGAGCAAATGAGTGTGTGGGGACCAGGGAGGCTGAGTCATCTGAGAGGGGAGACAGAGGAGGAGGGATTCTCTCCGGGTGAGAGGCACACAGAATGCAGGTCTCCCATTAGCAGAGCTCTGAGTCATGCATAGTACCGACCCTATATTAGAGGAGATCACTGCAATGTATTCAGGTGCACATTCACACATCAGCAATGCTTTCATGGATATCACAACCTCACCTAATTAGAATCTAAAACAATTCATAGCAACACCCTGTTTTGATCAGGAAGTATAATGGCTTTTGTGTATCGTTCCATCTAACAGCGACAAATGTAAATATTATACACATTATTATAGCTATACTTAGACCACAGTATGGGGTGATTTTAGGAAAGCTTGTGCGGAACAATACCACAGATTGGATGTTGGAAATACACTGTGCAGTTATTTTAGGAGTTGTCCAGGTTTGTGACGTCCAGGGCCAGACGAATGAAAGCCACCCCATCAGAGATAAAGGGCCAGGGTGAGTGACGGGCGGGGAGCCAGTGAAAGCTTGTCAGTGTCAGTGTAGCCTGTCAGCGCCCAGACCCATACAGGGTAAACATTGGGTAATCTGACAGGGAATTAAAGTGCCATAGCGGGAAAAGTAATCCCTCAGAGGGTGCAGGCGAATGAGGGCACGACACGGTGGTAGACTGGCAGACCCACAGAGTAATCAGTTCTGCCTTTTTAATCTGGTGCCCACATGACCTCTGTGCTATCAGTCCTGTTTCCATGGCAGCCTGGGCAGGGATGGGCAATGAGAAGGGTGGTGGCAGGGGCAATATTGGATATGGCAGGCTATAGCAGTTGCCACACTCTAGCTCAAGACAAACAAGGACGTCACTCTGCCTTATCCAAGGTTTCGCTGAAATGACGCCACTTGGCACAGTTTGTCATCTGGGAGGTGGCCTGTTCCAGTCTATTTGTGGCATGACTCTCTCTTACTCCCGACCTGCTCCTCAACCCAAAACGCAGGATTGGGCAAAATAGTAGCCAGACTAGCAATAACCCACAGGCTACATACACAAAGACACGCTCACATGTGTATGTGTATATTATTGCTAGCTCAGCATGCCAGTCTGTGTTTTAATCCAGTCTTGATCATCTCCACCGGGGAGTGGGGTGACATGGGAGAATTTGGGAAGGTTGAACACCAGGCGGGCTGCAGCGTTCTGGATAAGTTGCAGGGGTTTGATGGCACAGGAATGGGAGAAGGTCTCCAGAGATGGTCTGGAGAAGGGGATGGGGTCGAGCGGGCAGGTTGTCGGGCGGACAGACCTCACTAGTCGCAGGATTTCATCTGGAGAGAGAGGGGAGAAAGAGGTCAAAGCGTGTGAGTGGGACCTGTGGACTCATTAGGCTGAGTGAATGAGGAGCGTATGTCGTCAACCTTCTTTTCAAAGTGGTTGACAAAGTCGTCCGCAGAAAGGGAGGAGGGAGAGGGGTGGGAGTGGAGGATTAAGGAGGGAGGAGAAGGTGGAAAAGAGTTCCTAGGGTTAGAGGCAGAAGCTTGACATTTTCACTTAGCTGCCCGCAGCCCTGTTCTGTAAACTCGCAATGCATCACAGCCACGGAGCAAGAGGGGAGGGCTGAGCCGGCCGGGAGGAAAGGGGAAAGTGCAAGTCATAGAATGCAGAAAGGGAGGACAGTAGGGTTGAAGAGGCAGAATCAGGAGACAGGAGAGAGAAGTATTTATCAGAAGGGATAGATGATAAGATAAAAGAGGAGAGAGTAGTAGGAGAGAGAGAGCGAAGATTGTGATGGGACATGACCATCTGGGTATGGGCTGAGTGGCTAGGGTTGGAGGAGAGGGAGACAGAAAAGGCAACAAAGTAGTGATCAGAGGCCTGGAGGGGGTGTTGCCGTGAGATTAGTAGTAAAGATGAGGTCAAGTGTATTGCCTGCCTTTTGAGTGGGAGGGGAATAGGAAAGGGTGAGGTCAAAAGACGCAAGGAGGGGATAGAAAGAGTTAAAGAGTTAATTAATCGAAGGCAGATGTTGGGAGGTTGAAGTCGCCCAGTACGAAGAGTGGTGAGCCATCGTCAGGAAATGAGCTTATCAAGGTGTCAAGCTCATTGAGGAACTCTCTAAGGGCACCTGGTGGGCGATAGATGACAACAATGTTAAGCTTGAGTGGACAAGTGACAGTGACAGCATGGAATTAAAAGAGATAGATAGGTAAGCGAGGGAGAAAAGAGAAAATCTCTACTTAGAATGAATGAGCAGCCCTATGCCACCACCGTGACTACTAGATGCTCTCGGACTATGAGATAAACGTAGTCAGATGAAGAGAGAGCAGCTGGACTAGCAGTGTTCTCTGGGGTGATCCATGTGTCCTTCAGGGCCAAAAAGTCTAGGGACTGAAGGGCAGCATAGGCTTAGATTAACTCGACATTCTTTACTGCAGATCGGCAGTTCCAAATGCTGTCAGAGACCAGGAATTCCACATGGGTTGTGCACGCAGGGTACACTAAATTAGAAGGGTTGCAGCCAAGGGGTAGGGAGCGTCTGTAAAGCCTACAGGGAGAGGAGCGAACTGGGATAGAAAATACACACATAGTTGCCAAAGCTACAAAAGAGCAAAATGAGATATGAAAATAACTAGGTAAGGTACTCAAGTGAGAGAGTGGTGTGGAACCTTCCTCTCTTTCCTTGCTCAAATAATTCAGCAGAACAATCTTTGTTTCGGTGACGGTCTTAGTTTTGACCATGAGACCGCCGCTGACACTTCTTACCAAAACCACAACAGTCACAAATTACCCTGCCCCTTAATCCTGGTTTATGTGTCAATAATCACCTGCAAGTTATGAGCAGTCAGCAGTTCACACACCAAGTAGGCTACTGGGAAGACAGGCAGCAATTAAAATCCTTTAGGTTGACCCGTGCGTCAATCTAAGTAACGTAATAAAAAAATTGCGATCAAAATCCGTCCGTTTAAGATAGAGATATCAGTTTTTTTGCATGGGCTGCGTCTCAATCCACCGCATCCACCTTTTGCCCTACGACCCCCACAAGACCCACAGGACTTGTCTGAAGGTAACCGGTACCGGTTTTAAAATAATATGGAGGTAGTTTTGTGACCCCATAAAAAGGGGTTAAATATGTGTCCAAAGAAAATGAATATTTCCTAAGCTTTATTACACTAAATGACCAGAAGTATGTGGACACCTGCTCGTCGAACATCTCATTCCAAAATCATGGGCATTAAGATGGAGTTGTTCCCCCCATTGCTGCTATAACAGCCTCCACTCTTCTAGGTAAGGCTTTTCACTAAATGTTGGAACATTGTTACATAGACTTGCTTCCATTCAGCCACAAGAGTATTAGTGAGGTCGGGCAGGGATGTTGGGCAATTAGGCCTGTCTCACAGTCAGTATTCCAATTCATCCCAAAGGTGTTCAATGGAGTTGAGGTCAGGGCTCTGTGCAGGCCAGTCAAGTTCTTCCACACCGATCTTGACAAAACATTTCTGTATGGACTTCGCTTTGTGCACGGGGCATTGTCATGTTGAAACAGGAAAGGGCCTTCTCCAAACTGTTGCCACAAAGTTGGAAGCACAGAATCATCTAGAATGTCATTGTATGCTGTAGCGTTAAGATTTCCCTTCACTGGAGCTAAGGGGCCTAGCCCGAACGATGAAAAACAGCCCCAGACCATTATTCCTCCTCCACCAAACTTTACAGTTGGCCTCCACCAAACTTTACAAAACAGCACGTACAGTTGATCGGGGCAGCTCTAGCAGGGCAGAAATTTGACAAACTGACTTGTTGGAAAGGTGGCATCCTTTCTACTGCAAATGTTTGTCTATGTAGATTGCATGGCTGTGTTCTCGATTTTATACACCTGTCAGTAATTTGAAGGGTTGTCCACATACTTTTGTATATATAGTGTATGTATATATGACAATCGCTAATCAATATCCAAAAACAGCACACTTTTTTTCCCGCGAACCTGCACGTCATCATTATGGCAGGGGAAACGGTGTTGCAGTAGTCTAGTGTGTAGTGCGGGAATAATTACAAGTGAACCTTGGGAGCTTTGTGTTCACGTTTCCCTAAAAAAGGGAACCGGACCGCCGAGTTCAAGCGAACCGAACTCAGACCACCTCTCGAGATCTCAGTTCGGTTTGCTTCGGGGGCTCTTTTGAGGGGTTTGAGTTCCTTTGCAGTGTTCACACTGCACAAAAAATTAAGCGAACCGCACTGAGTTCATAAAAATTGCCTGGAAGGGACCATGTGTGAAAACACCCTTAGACTTTTTAAAAAGTAGATAGCCCTAGCTAGAAAAAAGACAGTACTAGAAAACAACAAATGAAGACAAAAATTATACCAGCTATAGAATGAAGCACCTGCCCCCTGTCCTCACCCCTGCTCTCTCCCGTGCTCTCACTGTGGAGACTGTGCCCTGTGGATGCTCTCTTCCCTCCCCTGCTCTCTGCAGACTGCCCTCTACCCTCTCCCCTCTCCCCAGTCCCCTGCCCAAGGGCTGCTCTCTGCAGACTGCCCCCTCCCTTCTCCCCAGTCCCCTGCCCAGCAGGTGCTCTCTGCAGACTGCTCTCTCCCCTGTGTGGGTTCCAATGCAGTGTAGTGTGACTCAGGCTCAGGTAGCTAGCTGAGGTACATGTTCATGCAAATCACCAGAAGGGTCCTACCACAGGCCACTGTCACCTAGCAACACAGAGCCAAACTCAAAGCCCTGGAATCTCTCTCTCTTTCCTTTCTCCTGTCTGTATGCCTTATTTTCTTTATCTTCTCCCAGACCTTCTCCTCACTTCCTTCGTTCCACAGCCAATGATAGATTATCCGGTTAGCCAAATCCAGCTGTCCAGCATAGTGGGGTTTCTACTGTGTGTGTGTGTTTGTGTGTGTGTGTGTGTGTGTGTGTGTGTGTGTGTGTGTGTGTGTGTGTGTGTGTGTGTGTGTGTGTGTGTGTGTGTGCACCTGCCTACACACAAGTAATTCCCAACAGACACATATTGTTAATTATGATTTGTCTTCCTTCGCTATTCCTTTCAGAATGTGAACTTATGACTTTGACCTATGACTATCCCAGAAATATATGGTATTTACCCCTCATTTTTTTCATTCAAGCTGGTCTGAAACGCATTAGGTGCACCTTGTTTCTATTGACCTCTGACTGTTGATAGGAATGTGTCAGTTCCAGTTCATACTGTATGTTAATGACAGAGGTCATGAGGTTGTTCTGGTCTCTGCTCCACAGTGCCCCTTAGCCTCCCTTGGACTGTAGACAGTAGACCCAGGGAGAGCTGCTGGTAGTGTGGGTAATGGGGGGGCTGATGACAGGAGCTCCCCTGGGCCCTGTCAGAGCTGTCAGCAGCAGCCCAGCAGGAAATGCCCAGGCTTCAGGCCTATCAATGGGCCCTTTTAGCAGGAACTCACTGTGCCTGTTCTGGACGAGGTAAACAGAAAGTGATTCACGCCTACAGTGCAAACACAAACACACCACTGCTGCACACACACACACAACACATACACCAGTGGCATCAGTGCCGTTTAAGATGAGGGAGGATGATTTTCTTTTTCATGAGCATGTCCTTCTTTCTATTACAGCATATTGGATGACTCATTCATATTCCATTCACCCAGTTCAATGTAACAGTGATAGGTTTAGGCTACTACATGATACTCTTTTCCCTATACCCTTCATGAGGTTGCTACAAACTAGCCTATGAATGAAAGTTTACACAGGTCGAGAGACAAATTTGAAGTGACAGACAGTGACATTCAATACCGCCTTGCACACTCTTGCCTGCATCTAGCTGATATAGGTTGTAATCATTAGTCCAACAGTTGCAAACAAGTTTCTATTGGACAAAGGTATGTGTATCCCCGTTTTGTTCCATTTGCTTCCATTTAAGAAACGTTTTTCAACAGAATCGGCGGAATGAATGCACCCCTGATCACACAGTTCACTTTCAAAGCAGCCAAATTGTATTCCTTCTCGCATCTATGCACTCTCCTCCGCTCACCTTTTCCCTTCGCTTGTGGACTTCAATGCACAACACATCAGCTGTATGTGACCAGGCAAAAAAACCTTTCCAAGCCAAACCGCTACACACAGCCTACATCATTGTCGCTAAAGTAACGTCATAGTCAGCATAGCTAATAGAACTAATGTGTTAGTAAACCCGCTACAATCATGCAGTAATGTTAGTGTACAGTCAGTAAGCAGTTACACCGGCAGGCCCTGTGGCAATAAATTAGTAATACCAAAAGCTTACCTTGACTTGGAAGAGTTCCAGTGTTGTGTTGGAAAGTCATAGCCAGCTAGCTAACATAGCATTCCTCTGTTTGAGCAGGGTGTTTCAGTAGGCTAAACTAGATAGCTGCATTTGCTAGCTAAGTAAGTGAAACTGAAAGTTCACTGTTCAACTACTGTCTTTCTCTCTCTCTGAGTCAACTACTCACCACATTTTATTAACTGCAGTGCTAGCTAGCTGTAGCTTATTCTTTCAGTACTAGATTAATTCTCTGATCCTTTGATTGGGTGGACAACATGTCAGTTCATGCTGCAAGAGCTCTGACGTGATTATATTTAGTATAGTTTTATCTAAAAAGGATTTTGATTTTTATGAAATTCACTGAGGAGGATGGTATTCCCCTTCCTCCTCTGATGAGCCTCCACTGACATACACACAATCAAATACACACTCCCAGGCACACTGTCACACACATACAGTTGAAGTCGGAAGTTAAAAATTGAAATTCGTTTTTCAACCACTCCACAAAATTCTTGTTAACAAACTATAGTTTTGGCAAGTCGGTTAGGACATCTACTTTGTGCATGACACAAGTAATTTTGTTTACAGACAGATTATTTAACTTATAATTCACTGTATCACAATTCCAGTGGGTCAGAAGTTTACATACACTAAGTTGACTGTGCCTTTAAACAGCTTGGAATATTCCAGAAAATGATGTCATGGCTTTAGAAGCTTCTGATAGGCTAATTGACATCATTTGAGTCAATTGGAGTTGTACCTGTGGATGTATTTCAAGGCCTACCTTCAAACTCAGTGCGTCTTTGCTTGACATCATGGGAAAATCAAAAGAAATCTGCCAAGACCTCAGAAAACAATTGTAGACCTCCACAAGTCTGGATCATCCTTGGGAGCAATTTCCAAACGCATGAAGGTACCACGTTCATCTGTACAAACAATAGTACGCAAGTATAAACACCATGGGACCACGCAGCCGTCATACCGCTCAGGAAGGAGACGCGTTCTGTCTCCTAGAGATGAACGTACTTCGGTACAAAAAGTGCAAATCAATCCCAGAACAACAGCAAAGGACCCTGTGAAGATGCTGGAGGAAACAGGTACAAAAGTATCTATATACATAGTAAAATGAGTCCTATATCGACATAACCTGAAAGGCCGCTCAGCAAGGAAGAAGCCACTGCTCCAAAACCGCCATAAAAAAGCCAGACTACGGTTTGCAACTGCACATGGGGACAAAGATCGTACTTTTTGGAGAAATGTCCTCTGGTCTGATGAAACAAAAATAGAACTGTTTGGCCATAATGACCATCGTTATGTTTGGAGGAAAAAGGGGGACACTTGCAAGCCAAAGAACAACCTCCCAACCGTGAAGTACGGGGTTGGCAGCATCATGCTGTGGGGGTGCTTTGCTGCAGGAGGGACTGGTGCACTTCACAAAATAGATGGCATCATGAGGAAGGAAAATGATGTGGATATATTGAAGCAACATCTCAAGACATCAGTCAGGTAGTTAAAGCTTGGTCGCAAATGGGTCTTCCAAATGAACAACGACCCCAAGCATACTTCCAAAGTTGTGGCAAAATGGCTTAAGGACAACAAAGTCAGGGTATTGGAGTGGCCATCACAAAGCCCTGACCTCAATCCTATAGAACATTTGTGGGCGGAACTGAAAAAGCGTGTGCGATCAAGGAGGCCTACAAACCTGACTCAGTTACACCAGCTCTGTCAGGAGGAATGGGCCAAAATTCACCCAACTTATTGTGGGAAGCTTGTGGAAGGCAACCCGAAACGTTTGACCCAAGTTAAACAATTTAAAGGCAATGCTACCAAATACTAATTGAGTGTATGTAAACTTCTGACCCACTGGGAATGTGATGAAAGAAATAAAAGCAGAAATAATAATTCTCTCTACTAATATTCTGACATTTCACATTCTTAAAATAAAGTGGTGATCCTAACTGACCTAACACAGGGGATTTTTTCTAGGATGAAATGTCAGGAATTGTGAAAAACTGAGTTCAAATGTATTTGGCTAAGGTGTATGATAACTTTTGACTTCAACTGTACACACTCTTGGACATGTTGGAAAGCCACTGCTGTATTTGACAGTTTAATGTGAGAATCAATTTATTACTATAATTTTTCTGTGAAAGAGACCACATATATCAGGGTTTAATATGGTCTAATCAGGTGTAGTCAGTCTCCCTGGTGAAGGCTGTATACTGTACTGGTATGTGGGCTTTAGGGCTGAAGTTGGAGGTGGCTGAGATGTGAGACAGAAGATAGCTCTTACCGCTCCTAGTAATGAGTTATTTAGTGGATCCTAGCCACAGCTAGAGTTCACTTGCTTATTATAATGAAGTGACTACTTAAAGTTGACAATAGAGAGGGACAGCAAAGTTGTAGAGAGAGAGAGTAGGACAGAGAGGGAGATGTGGATGGATGGAGATTAATAGAAGAGATAAGGGAAAGGGAGAGGGAGAGAGGGAAAGAGCAGGTTGTAATATGAAGATTAATTCAACGTAGTTGTGGAGCACACTGTTTGTTTACTTTATCTACGAGGAGAATATGACACATTCTGACAAGAGGGCTTCGACCTTATTAAGGATGAAAGAGAGAGGGAGAGAGAACAAGAGAGATGGAGAGAGAGCGAGGGAGTGAGGGAGAGAGAGAAAGCATGCCGCTGCGTCGCCGATAGACAGCTGTTTCTCATCGTTCTGCTTCACGCACCGTGCGTCTGACACGTCCCATTAGCCAGATTCATGCAGCATTTTCATTAGGATTCGTCACACATTTCAAAGTTTGGAAAAGCAATTTTCGCCGCCGCACATGCCCGCCTCTCATTAAAGATCTCTGTGCCCATCACCTTCCAACGAGTTCAGATGATAGACATTCCTAGCCTGGGCTGATACAGAGAATGGATCCCAATCACTGATCTCCTTCTTTGATCAGAATCCTTTCGTTGATCAGGGGTTCTGTCCAATCACATGGCTGCATGCTCAGTGAATTATAGCTCATCAACAGGGCTTGCGAAAGTATTCACCCCCCTTGGCATTTTTCCTATTTTCTTGCCTTACAACCTGGAATTAAAATTGATTTTGGGAGGGGTTGTATCATTTGATTTACACAACATGCCTACACCTTTGAAGATGCTAAATCATTTTTTGGGTGAAACAAACAAGAAATAAGACAAAAAAACTGAAAACTTGAGCGTGCATAACTATTCACCGCCCCCCCCAATACTTTGTAGAGCCACCCTTTGTAGCAATTACAGCTGCAAGTCTCTTGGGGTATGTCTCTATAAGCTTGGCACATCTAGCCACTGGGATTTTTGCCCATTCTTCAAGGCAAAACTGCTCCAGCTCCTTCAAGTTGGATGGGTTCCGCTGGTGTACAGCAATCTTTAAGTCATACCACAGATTCTCAATTGGATTGAGGTCTGGGCTTTGACTAGGCCATTCCAAGACATTTAAATGTTTCCCCTTAAACCACTCAAGTGTTGCTTTAGCAGTATGCTTAGGGTCATTGTCCTGCTGGAAGGTGAACCTCCGTCCCATTCTCAAATCTCTGGAAGACTGAAACAGGTTTCCCTCAAGAATTTCCCTGTATTTAGCGCCATCTATCATTCCTTCAATTCTGACCAGTTTCCCAGTCCCTGCCGATGAAAAACATCCCCACAGCATGATTCTGCCACCACCATGCTTCACTGTGGTGATGGTGTTCTCGGGGTGATGAGAGGTGTTTTGCACCAGACATAGCGTTTTCTTTGATGGCCAAAAAGCTCAATTTTAGTCTCATCTGACCAGAGTACCTTCTTCCATATATTTGGGGAGTCTCCCAGATGCCTTTTGGCGAACACCAAATGTGTTTGCTTATTTTCTTCTTTAAGCAATGGCTTTTTCTAGCCACTCTTCCATAAAGCCCAGCTCTGTGGAGTGTATGGCTTTAAGTGGTCCTATGGACAGATACTCCAATCTCCGCTGTGGCGCTTTGCAGCTCCTTCAGGGTTATCTTTGGTCTCTTTGTTGCCTCTCTGATTAATGCCCTCCTTGCCTGGTCCATGAGTTTTGGTGGGCGGCCCTCTCTTGGCAGGTTTGTTGTGGTGCCATATTCTTTCCATTTCTTAATAATGGATTTAATAGTGCTCCGTGGGATGTTCAAAGTTTTCGATATTTTTTTATAACCCAACCCTGATCTGTACTTCTCTACAACTTTGTCCCTGACCTGTTTGGAGTGCTCCTTGGTCTTCATGGTGCCGCTTGCTTGGTGGTGCCCCTTGCTTAGTGGTGTTGCAGACTCTGGGGCCTTTCAGAACAGTTGTATATATACTGAGATCATGTGAGATTTAGATTGCACACAGGTGGACTTTATTTAACTAATTATGTGACTTCTGAAGGTAATTGGTTGCACCAGATCTTATTTAGGGGCTTCATAGCAAAGGGGGTGAATAAATATATGCACGCACCACTTTTCCGTTATTTATTTTCTATACTTTTTTGAAATAAGTTATTTTTTTAATTTCACTTCACCAATTTGGACTATTTTGTGTATGTTCATTACAAGAATTCCAAATAAAAATCTATTTAAATTACAGGTTGTAATGCAACAAAATAGTAAAAATGCCAAGGGGGATGAATACTTTTGCAAGGCACTGTAGTGGAGTTCTGGATTGTCACTGTCTCTGGAACAGCCTGTCCATTTCAGCCTGTCCATCTCTCCCTCCCTCTGTCCTCTGCCTTTCTGATAAGAAGACAAAAGACAAACAACCCCTCCAGCATCTGATATCGATCGCCTCAGGGAAAAAGCTTAATGGCCTGCCTCAAAGTAATAACACTTCTGGAATTCTCTCAACTGATGGGGATGATAGATGCTCTGCCCCTGATGGCACTCATTCTGAGCCCAGAGAGACAGAGAAGGGGAGAAGGGGAAAACAGAGGAGAAAAGTGAGCTAGAGACAAATGGGTCAAAACATACATGTTGTGTAGAGTATTCCAGTAATGATGATGATGATGATGATGTAGGCTAGCCATTACGGTAAAGTAGTCGATGCTCAATGGTTTGAGTCAAGACCACACTGTGTGTTGATGTGGAGTAGTTTCTACAGAATTAGACCTGACACATTCAATCCCACGGCGCCCCTAACTTCCCCATGGGACTGTAACTGCTTAACTGTTGTGTAGCAGCATGCTCTGTAGCAGCTCCCCCTGCACTGGACTGCACTACACTGCAGTGTATAAAACATTTACAGGGGTTCACGCTGCCTACAAACATGTGTCAAGCCCCATCACCTTCACACAGCCTCCCTGATGCTCCCTCTCATCCTAAATGACTGCAGATAGAGAGTTAAAACAGGATCAGTCCTCTAGAGTTGTCTTTGTCAATGATTCTCACGGTGGGTATCACTGTGTGCTTCTGTAATCTCATTAAGTTTAATTAATCCAATTAGCCATGTGCCGAGCACATTCATGTATTATCAGCCGCTAATTATGTTGGCGAATAATAATGTCCTCGCACTGCTGCAAATGTCAGAAACGTAATGAAACAGGAGGCGGTTGAGTCATCACAGATACAGTTCTATCTGTCTGCATCCACCAGATAATGGCCAGTATGTATCTATAAGAATATACCTAGAATTTTAACACTCTAAATGTTCCTCTTTTGTGGCTTAATTTTGACATATAGAACATCTCACCTTTGTGATTGAGTCTAGTTAATCTAGTGGAGTTTGCTGGGATGCAGACCTTGGGTTAGAGGTCATGAGTATGATAATGAGGTGACAGTGAGCAGAGACAACTCTCCCTCCAGCTACTGTGGGAACAGGCCTGACCTCTGACCCTGGCAGTAAGGCCCTCTGTGGTTGCCTGTCTCTGTATCTCTGTGTGTCGCCTGATCACAAACACTCACCTTGGGCCTGATAGGCTGTGATGGATGGGACTCTGTGAGGACGAGGTCAGACAACTCAACCACTGACAGGGGGAACTCACAGGACATACCCCAGATAACTGTGTGAGTGTGGGATCACCAGAGGGTAGAGAGAGGAGGAGAGACTCATGAATGAATATGAATATGTATGACTCTTAATTCATCCAAAGCTCGACAGACCTCCTCAAAATGATGCTCTCAGAAATGTTAAACAGGAACACAGCTCCCAGCTCTCTCGCTCCTAACATTGGGAGAATCTCAACTCTCTTGTGTGTATGTGTGTGTATGTGTGTGTGTGTGTGTGTGTGTGTGTGTGTGTGTGTGTGTGTGTGTGTGTGTGTGTGTGTGTGTGTGTGTGTGTGTGTGTGTGACCATGTTTATCTGTGTGCAAAGTGTATAAAGGTGAATGTGTGTGTGCGTGTTGAGTTTGTCTATGTATGCGCTTGTGTGTATGCATGCCTGTTGAGACTTTGATTTGGACAGATGAAATGACATATCTGTCAGACTGGACTTGCAGGATTCAGAGCACAAATCCCCTGGCTTAAGGAAAGGTATTGCTTAGCAACAAGCAGAGGTAGAACACAACAACAATGAACAGGTTTCTGCTTTCATTCCACCTAGATGAGAATGAAAGGATGATAGAACATCTTTGTTATAATCAATCATTCTTAATGACATATACTTTTGCTGTTCAGTACTGACCATCATCATCTTGATGTGTACAGTAACTCATGTGCATGTGTGTGTGTGTGTGTTGAGTGAGTGCATGCACATGCATGCTTGTGTGTTGAGTGAGTGTTCAGTGGGCTTGTGTTTCTTCAGCCTGCAGAGTCGCACTGCAGTAGCTCCTCTCTCCTGTCTCCTCTCTGCATGCCTGGATGATATCACTCCTCCTAATCTTCAAAGTGAGTCCTGACACTCAGGAAACGCCCCCCGCTTTGAGTTCCTCCACTCTGTCACACACAAGGCGGAGCTCCTGCACAGCGGCGTGCGTGGCGCAGTACGTTCCATAAGCAAAGTGTGATGGAGGGGAGTGCTACGCTAGCTAGCTAGTACATCTTATCTCTTTGATCAGCAGGGGATAGAGATGCTTAAAGATGCTCCCGTGATGCAGAGCCGATAATGATGAGGAGGAGTTCAAAGAGACAGAGCCACACGTGGATGGTTATCGCTGAGGATTACATTATAAAGAGGGCCACTTTGTAAATGATGTCTCCCGGAATCTGCCTTGTCTCCCAATGATCTAGCCTGTGATTTCACAGTTAGTCTGAGAGACAGGGATTTCACAGTTAGTCTGAGAGACAGGGATTTCACAGTTAGTCTGAGAGACAAGGATTTCACGGTTAGTCTGAGAGACAGGGATTTCACAGTTAGTCTGTCTGAGGGACAGGGATAAGCCAGCAGCTCCTATTGCGCTGCTGTAGATTGCAGGATACTACACGTGACAGAGGTGTGAGACTCTCACATATGGGCCTCTAATTACCAGGTCACAGTGAGGGGGACAGGTGTGGATGGTGGAAAGTGGAGAGGTGTGTATGTGTGGCACTCCTATGATGTGACCTTGTCAAAATGGTCTCCAACAACCCTCCAGGCCCTGCGCTGGGTGACCTTTTTAAGATGGCTGCTCTTCAAGAGCTGTAAACAGCTTGTTGGCTGGTGTCACTTTCAACCTATTGGCTGCTGCTGCTAGGAATGCTGGGTAATGGAGATAGGAAATGGGAGGATGGGAGAAATGGGAGGAAAAGAGAGGAAATGAATGAAGCAGCAGCCAGCTGAACAAGAACCATCCCACCCTTTCAGTCGAGAAAGAGAGCGAGAGAGAGAAACAGACAGACCCAGTGAGGGTGGTTTTACTGCCTGTGTGGAGAGTTTTTTAAAGGCTCTTTAACAAACTCATACTGATGGATTCCAGTGATGCGGTCTGCCTTTAAATAGAATCCCATTCACATGATATTTGCTCCCAATCATCTGAGCTCAGGATTCTGTTTTTATTTTATCTTACAAATGCATTCCAGAGTACTATACTGGCTCGTAAAAAACAACAACAGAAAGTCAAAGTAACCACTGGTCTCTTTGTGTAGCTAGTGTACATGGCTGTATGTGTAGGATACATAGGCTGAGATTTGTGATTCTGGGAAAGGAAGGCGAAAGTCACTGGAGTTAATTAGGAGGGGGATCTGTTTCACATTTGGTCGTGGAGACAGCATGGAAGTCCTCGTAAAGCAGATGAAAGACTGGAGGCGGGGTCAGGACGAGACTTTAATTTGCCAAAGAGAGACGTGGGGAGAGTGAGAGAGAGAGAGACTGACTTTTTGTCTTACTTTAATAAGACATACTCATTATGCTAAAAACACATCAGCACCCACCCCTCCCTCCCTTGAGTTTTCCCCCTTAAAAATGCATTGTGTACCACCACAACATCAACACAATCACATTACACAGTACACAACAACACAGTACAATACAACACACAATCCAGCACCACATTACAAAAGTACATTCAACCCATCCTCTCCATCCATACAGACAGCCCCCTAGAACCCCCATACCTTGTTAAACATCTCCACATTATTCTCAAAGAGAGAGCGAGAGAGAAAGAGAGGAAGAAAGAAAGAGAGAGAGAGAGAGAGTGACAGAGGTCCAGAGAGTGAGGAAGAGTGAGAGAGAAAGGAAAAGAGAGATACATAGAGAGGTTTCTTTAAGCTACAGGATACCAGGAATCAGAAAGACTTTGTGGTGCCATAGCTTCGAATTCATGTGGAGATGGAGAGGCAATAACAAGACAGATCTGAGGAGAGAAACAGAAAGGGAGGTAACAATGGGGGACAGAACACTATAGGTTAGAAGAAGAGCAAACAGTATAGGTTAGAATAAAAACAAGGGTTCAGAGAGAACAGAAGAGAGAACACTATAGGCTAGAGAAAAAATTAGTTAAGAGAGTACACCAGAAGAGAGAACACTATAGCTTGGAGAAAAGAAGAGTTCAGTGAGAACAGAAGAGAGAACACTATAGGTTAGAGAAAAATAGAGTTAAGACAGTACACCAGAAGAGAGAACACTATAGGTTAGAGAAAATAAGTGTTCAGTGAGTACACCAGAAGAGAGAACTCTATAGGTTAGAGAAAAGAAAAGTTCAGAGAGTACACCAGAAGAGAAAGGGAGAGAACAGAGGACAACAAGACTGCAGCACATCAGAATTCTGAACAGAGCATCACAGTTACAGATTATACTACCTGGGGGTATCTGTCTGTCTGTGTGGTGTGTGTGTGTGTGTGTGTGTGTGTGTGTGTGTGTGTGTGTGTGTGTGTGTGTGTGTGTGTGTGTGTGTGTGTGTGTGTGTGTGTGTGTGTGTGTGTGTGTGTGTGTGTGTGTGTGTGTGTGTGTGTGTGTGTGTGTGTGTGTGTGTGTGTGTGTGTGTGTGTGTGTGTGTGTGTGTGTGTGTGCGTGCATGCGCGTGTGTGTGTGTATTTGAGTTCTATGTTAACTCTATGTGGGTGCAGCTACAGACACTGTGCAGGTGTTTGCTATGTCTCAGTGTGATTGTGTGTGTGTTAAGTCATGTCATACAGATGCTGATGGTGTATCAGAAGTCTCAGCAGAATAAGCAATAGAATATCAACTATCAGTAACTCCTGTGGTTTAATATCCACTATCAGTAACTCTTGTAGTTTAATATCCACTATCAGTAACTCTTGTAGTTTAATATCCACTATCAGTAACTCTTGTAGTTTAATATCCACTATCAGCAACTCCTGTAGTTTGATTAATGACTGATCCGCATGCAGACAGAATCAAATTTAGTCTTGATTCCCAGTTTTGGGAATTTACTTTCAGCAGCAGTATGTACTTTAAGACACTTAAGGAAGATCCTGGAGATTGAGTGGCTGGACAACCCCAGGCACACAGACACAGTTAGTCGATACGTACGTACAGACAGACAGACAGACAGACAGACAGACAGACAGACAGACAGACAGACAGACAGACAGACAGACAGACAGACAGACAGACAGACAGACAGACAGTCTGTAGAGGAGGAAAGTTTCCTGACATTAAATTGGGGTGACGCAGGAGAGTCCTGCGAAGGGAACAAGCTCTCTGAAGCGCTTCATAGAGTCCCAGACACTGTAGAGAATATGTGTGTGTATAGGCACACACACACACATGCATGAATGCACACACGCACACAGTGCTGAACCATTGCAGATAAGTCTCAAACACTCCTCAGAATCAGCAGAAGCTGGTACCCATAGGGATACATTAAATCAAATTATATTTAATTCTATGCTGATACCAGTGATCCAGGGAGATCAAATGATATATCAGCATATACGGTATACACCCTCCCCCATACTCACACACACACACACACACCACACACACACACACAGCCAGGTAGTATAATCTTTAGCTGTGATTTCTGATGTGCTGTGCACATACAGCCCCCTACAGGGATATATTGGCTGAGCACCAGGGCAGTGTGGGGGTCCAGGGGTTAGATCAGAGGTCACATACTGAGCCTGTCCTCAGCAGACCTGTCCTCAGCAGACGTCCATCTCTGACACCTTTGAAGAGAGATCGTATATCATGGGGAGTCCTCCCTCCGTGTCAAACAAAGACCTTGTGTTACCTTACCCAGGGCCATCATTTCTGTGTGTGTGTGTGTGTGTGTGTGTTTGTGTGTGTTTGTGTGTGTGTTCGTGTCTGTGTGTGCTTGAACACGAGCACGTCTATGTGATTAATTTGTTAGAGAGAGCAAACGTTTTCTCAGTCACTCTCTCCTCTTTCTCTTTTTCCATCATTTGCTCAGTCCATTCCTCTCTCTTTTTCTCTTCCTATCCCCCCCCTCTCTCTCTCTCTCTCTCTCTCTCTCTCTCTCTCTCTCTCTCTCTCTCTCTCTCTCTCTCCCTCCCTCCCTCTATCTCTCTCTCCCTATCTCTCTGACTTTGTGAATCTTTTGCATCTCCATTACATAACGTCACACAGGGGATGAGGGCACTTCAATCAATACTTCAAACTCAGGGGACTCGTCCCAAATGCCACGTGACACCATGAGAGGATGACATTTGGAGAAGGAGGGGGAAACTGCACCAGCCTTCTAAACGCCTTCTACAATACTGCTGCCAGCCACAGCCTGGAGGGCCTGAAGGAGGCGAGAGGGAGAGAAAGAGAGAGAGAGAGAGAGAGAGAGAGAGAGAGAGAGAGAGAGAGAGAGAGAGAGAGAGAGAGAGAGAGAGAGAGAGAGAGAGAGAGAGAGAGAGAGAGAGAGAGAGAGAGAGAGAGAGAGAGAGAGAGAGAGAGAGAGAGAGAGAGAGAGAGAGAGAGAGAGAGGGAGAGAAAGAGAGAGAGAGAGAGAGAGAGAGAGAGAGAGAGAGAGAGAGAGAGAGAGAGAGAGAGAGAGAGAGAGAGATGTTGGAATGTTAGTGTTGTTGGAAAATGACAAAAAGTGATAGCAAGAGGAGATGGAGAAGAGAGTAAAAGAGGAGAAGGAGGGATTGATAAAACCCACTCGCTTGGGAACACTTGCTCTGTGTGAGTCATGCGTCTCACGGAGATAAAATCAAAAATAACAAATATAAATATAATTATTCATGTCGTGGCGTCATCAGAGCTGGAAAATGTTATGAAGGAAGAAACGGTGAGGGAAACGAACACCTACTCTGTTTACATGGGATTGATTGACACCAGGGTGACTCTTTGTAAAGTCATTTTAAAAAGCCCATTAGAAGCTTGGCAGCGCCCACAAGGCCCCTCTCACTGGGTTGCCGTGGGTGACTGCCGGGATGACATCACCACGGGAACTGAGCCTACATGTGATATTAAGGTGTAACCATTATCGCATAATCCCTAGCCTACTACGGCTATATCCCCACTGTAAACGGTTGATGCAACAGGCCCCCCTGGGCCTGAGCGGAGTGGGCATCATCTGAGCGAAAGCCACAGTCTCTGTACCCATGATGCCTCTGTGCCTCCAGCCTGGAGGAAGGTGATTGGCTCTGGGCTTCATAAATCTCTCACCTGGCTCTCTCTGGCTCTCTCAGACTATTTCCGGCCTAAGTGGACACAGAGGCCTGACAGTAATTGTGTTCAGTCTGTAGTTGCATAAATATATTTGGTAGTGAAGACAAAGTGTCCTCCCCTCAGGGTTATTCAAGTGGAAATGTACAGAATTCATTCCCCAATGATAGAATGGAAGGACGATGGGAGAGAGAGCGAGATGTAGGAAGAGGCGGAAAGAGAAACAGAGAGAGGGAGTGAAAGAAAAATGAAGGGATGAATGAGAAGATGGAAGAGAGGAGAGATGGATTGGATGGATGGATAGGAAGGGATAGTGAAATAGTGAAATGACAAACATAGGGAATGTTTATCTATCTCTCTTTCTGTGTATTACGTAAAGATCAGAGGTGAGCTCACCAATCCATAAAGATATTAAAGTAGCTGTCCAGTGTTTCCAGATTTCGATGAAATATGACCTATAATGAATTACAATAGGAGTGAAATACTTTTCCTTCCAAAAAATGGTAATTAAGTACGTTATAAAGCAGGTTTTCTGTGTTTAAATTGTGTGGGCATACCCCAACAACAGAATTGTGTGGGAGTATACCAGTCATTAAAAATAGTCATGCGAGGGGCCTCCTGAGCATCGCAGTGCTTGAGGCATCACTACCGACCTGGGTTCGATCCCAGTCTATGTCACAAACAGCCGTGACCGGGAGTCCCATAGGGCGGTGCACAATTGGCCCAGCATCGTCCAAGTTAGGGGAGGGTTTGGGGCTTTACTTGGCTCATCACACTCTTGCGGCTCCTTGTGGTGGGCCGGGTGCCTGCAGGCTGACTTTGGTCGTCAGTTGAACAGTGTTTCCTCCGACACAATTGGTGCAGCTGGCTTCCAGGTTAAGTGGGCGGGTGTTAAGAAGCGCGGTTTGGCGGGTCATGTTTCGGAGGACGCATGGCTTGACCTTCGCCTCTACCGAGCCCGTTGGGGAGTTGCATCGATGAGACAAGATTGTAATTGAAATTGGGAGTAAAAAGGGGGAGAAAAATATATAAAAATAATAATTGTCATGCGAGTAGACCGATGATTGGCCAGCTCAGCCAATGAGGAAGGATAACATAATGCTCTATGAGGAAATTGTAAGCATTTTTTAAATGGTCAGTTTGAGGTACAAGTTTGAGGTGGGATTTCTAAAGTGTTTTTTCTCTAATTTATGCTTTGGCCACAAATACGAGTATAGTACAAGTCATCAACATTATTTGGGTATAAGTTAACAGAATCTTAACTTTAAAAAGGGAGATTTTCACTGGACAGTTACTTTAAGATGTTACCATGTTATTTATGGTAGTCCCGCTTGAAAGAGAGCTGCTCGTGCTTTAGCTTACGAGCTAAACTAAATGTCACCATGATTGCACAATGATGGATCACTGGTGGAGTGCATCGAAGAGGAGAGCAGTGAGGGGGAGGGGAAATGATACACTACATTATTAAAAGTATGTGGACACCTGCTCATCAAACATCTCATTCCAAAATCATAGGCATTAATATGGAGTTGGTCCCACCTTTGCTGCTAGAACAGCCTCCACTCTTCTGTGAAGGCTTTCCACTAGATGTTGGAACATTGCTGCGGGGACTTCCATTCAGCCACAATAGCATTATTGAGGTAGGACACTGATGTTGGGCGATTAGGCCTGGCTCGCAGTCGGCGTTCCAATTAATCCCAAAGGTGTTAGATGGGGTTGAGGTCAGGGCTCTGTGCAGGCCAGTCAAGTTCTTCCACACCAATATCGACAAACCATTTCTGTAAGGACCTCGCTTTGTGCACTGGGGCATTGTCATGCTGAAACAGGAAAGGGCCTTCCCCAAACTGTTGCCACAAAGTTGAAAGCACAGAATCATCTAGAATGTCATTTTATGCTGTAGTGTTAAGATTTCCCTTCACTGGAAATCACTAAGGGGTCTAGCTCGAACCATGAAAAACAGCCCCAGACCATTATTCCTCCTCCACCATGGCTGAGATCTTCAGTTTCTTGGCAATTTCTCGCATGGAATAGCCTTCATTTCTCAGAACAAGAATAGACTGACGAGTTTCAGAAGAAAGTTATTTGTTTCTGGCCATTTTGAGCCTGTAATCAAAACCACAATTGTTGATGCTCCAGATACTCAACTAGTCTCAAGAAGGCCAGTTTTATTGCTTCTTTAATCAGCACAACAGTTTTCAGCTGTGCTAACATAATTGCAAAATGATTTTCTAATGATCAATTAGCCTTTTAAAATGATAAACTTGGATTAGCAAACACAACGTGCCATTGGAACACAGGACTGATGGTTGCTGATAATGGGCCTTTGCACGCCTATGTAGATATCCATTAAAAATCAGCCATTTCCAGCTACATGGCCATTTACAACATTAACAATGTCTACACTGTATTTCTGATCAATTTGATGTTATTTTAATGGACAAAAAAATTGCTTTTCTTTCAAAAACAAGGACATTTCTAAGTGACCCCAAACTTTTGAATGGTAGTGGACAGTCGTGGTCAAAAGTTTTGAGAATGACACAAGTATTGGTCTTCACAAAGTTTGCTGCTTCAGTGTTTTTAGATATTTTTGTCAGATGTTTCTATGGTATACTGAAGTATAATTACAAGCATTCCATAAGTGTCAAAGGCTTTTATAGACAATTACATTAAGTTTATGCAAAGAGTCCATATTTGCAGTGTTGACCCTTCTTTTTCAAGACCTCTGCAATCCACCCTGGCATGCTGTCAATTAACTTCTGGGCCATATCCTGACTGATGGCAGCCCATTACTGCATAATCAATGCTTGGTTTTTGTTTGTCCACCCGCATCTTGAGGATTGACCACAAGTTTTCAATGGGATTAAGGTCTGGGGAGTTTCCTGGCCATGGACCCAAAATGTCGATGTTTTGTTCCCCGAGCCACTTAGTTATCACTTTTGCCTTATGGCAAGGTGCTCCATCATGTGTCACGATCGTCTAAGGAAGGAGCGGACCAAGGCGCAGCGTGTTGAGCGAACATGTTGACTTTATTAAATTAAAGCAACCACGAAACAACAAAACAAATGACGATACGTGAAGTCCTCTGTGACACTGACAGAACATGGAACAAAAACCCACAACCCCAAGGTGAAAACACACAGTTTAAATATGGCTCCCAATCAGAGATAACGAGCCGACAGCTGACACTCGTTACCACTGATTGGGAGTCACACGAACAACCAAGACAACACACCCAAAGACAACCAACCAAAACACAACAAAACGAACACACCCTGGCTCAACATACAAAGTCCCGGAGCCAGAGCGTGACAGTACCCCCCCTAAAGGCGCGGACTGCGACCGCGCCTCCAAAACCCCAAACAGGGAGGGCTGGGTGGGTGTTGCTCCTCGGAGGCGGCTCCGGCTCGGGCTTGACCACCACCCTTCCTCAATCCCCCCGTGGCGCCCCCGGTCCGATCCGACCCAGCTGGTAGGATCTGGACTGACGACCGCGTACCCCTGGCTTAAGCGCGTGAGGCAGAAACGGACCGGACCTGGCTGACGATACGCACCCTAGGCTTGATGCGTGGGCGGAACGGGCCTCACCAGGCTGACGACTCGCATCCCTGGCTTGGTGCGAGTAGCAGGAATGGGCTGGATCAGGCTGACGGCTCGCACCCTTGGCTTGGTGCGAGTAGCAGGGACGAGCTGAACCAGGCTGACGACTCGCACCCTTGGCTTGGTGCGAGTAGCAGGAAGCGGGCTGGACCAGGCCGGCGACTCGTACCCCCTGGCCTGGTGCGAGTAGCAGGAGCGGGCTGGACCAGGCTGACGACTTCGCACCCTTGGCTGTGCGAGTGGCAGGAACAGGCCGGGTCGGGCTGGCGGCACGCGCACCGTAGACTTGGTGCGGGTGGCAGGAACAGGCCGGACCGGGCTGGCGACGCGCACCGTAGGTTTGGTGCGAGGAGCAGGAACAGGCCGGGCAGGGCTGTCGGCGCACATCGTAGACTTGGTGCGTAGAGCAGGAACAGGCCGGGCAGGGCTGTCGACGCACACCGTAGACTTGGTGCGGGTGGCAGGAACAGGCCGGACCGGGCTGGCGACGCGCACCGTAGGTTTGGTGCGAGGAGCAGGAACAGGCCGGGCAGGGCTGTCGACGCACATCGTAGACTTGGTGCGTAGAGCAGGAACAGGCCGGGCAGGGCTGTCGACGCACACCGTAGACTTGGTGCGTAGAGCAGGAACAGGCCGGGCTGGGCTGTCGACGCACACCGTAGACTTGGTGCGTAGAGCAGGAACAGGCCGGGCAGGGCTGTCGACGCACACCGTAGACTTGATGCGTAGAGCAGGAACAGGCCGGGCAGGGCTGTCGACGCACACCGTAGACTTGGTGCGTAGAGCAGGAACAGGCCGGGCTGGGCTGGCGACGCACACCGTAGGTTTGGCGCGTGGAGCAGGAACAGGCCGGGCAGGGCTGGCGACGCACACCGTAGACCTGGTGCGTGGAGCAGGAACAGGCCGGGCAGGGCTGTCGACGCACACCGTAGACTTGGTGCGTAGAGCAGGAACAGGCCGGGCTGGGCTGGCGACGTACACCGTAGGCTTAGTACGTGGAGCAGGAACCGGCCGGGCTGGACTGGCGACGCACACCGTGGGCTTGGTGCGTGGAGTAGGAACAGGCCGGTCCGTACTGGGAACACACACCACTGGCCTTAACCGGGGATCAGGAACGGGCCGGACCGGACTGGTAACACACCTCAGTCTCTCACGCCGTGCCACAACAACTTCCCTCCCTCTACTCGCCAATGGCTCCCGTAATCCGGTAGCCTTCTCTCCACGTCTCCCTGTGGCAGCCTCCTGCTGCCCAGCCGCCAAACCATGTGCCCCCCAAAAACTTTTTGGGGGTTGCCTCTCGTCCTTCCGACGATGGCCCTGCTGACGCCGTTGCTCCTCTCTCCGTCGCCTCTCCACTGCCTCACTCCATGGCCGGCGATCCATCCCGGCCAGGATTTCTTCCCAAGTCCAGGACCCTTTATCGTCCAAAATCACCTCCCATGTCCATACCCTTGGCTCCTGGACACGCTGCTTGGTCCTGGTACGGTGGGTTTTTCTGTCACGATCGTCTAAGGAAGGAGCGGATCAAGGCGCAGCGTGTTGAGCGAACATGTTGACTTTATTAAATTAAAGCAACCACGAAACAACAAAACAAATGACGATACGTGAAGTCCTCTGTGACACTGACAGAACATGGAACAAAAACCCACAACCCCAAGGTGAAAACACACAGTTTAAATATGGCTCGCAATCAGAGATAACGAGCCGACAGCTGACACTCGTTACCACTGATTGGGAGTCACACGAACAACCAAGACAACACACCCAAAGACAACCAACCAAAACACAACAAAACGAACACACCCTGGCTCAACATACAAAGTCCCGGAGCCAGAGCGTGACATCATGCTGGAAAAGGCATTGTTCGACACCAAACTGTTCTTGAATGGTTGGGAGAAGTTGCTCTCGGAGGATGTGTTGGTACCATTCTTTATTCATGGCTGTGTTCTTAGGCAAAATTGTGAGTGAGCCCACTCCCTTGGCTGAGAAGCGACCCCACACATGAATGGTCTCAGGATGCTTTACTGTTGGCATGACACAGGACTGATGGTAGCGCTCACCTTGTCTTCTCCGGACAAGCTTTTTTCCAGATGCCCCAAACAATCGGAAAGGGGATACATCAGAGAAAATGACTTTACCCCAGTCCTCAGCAGTCCAATCCCTGTACCTTTTGCAGAATATTAGTCTGTCCCTGATGTTCTTCCTGGAGAGAAGTGGCTTCTTTGCTGCCCTTCTTGACAACAAGCCATCCTCCAAAAGTCTTTGCATCACTGTGCGTACAGATGCACTCACACCTGCCTGCTGCCATTCCTGAGCAAGCTCTGCACTGGTGGTGCCCCGATCCCGCAGCTGAATCAACTTTAGGAGACGGTCCTGGCGCTTGCTGGACTTTCTTGGGCGCCCTGAAGCCTTCTTCACAACAATTGAACCTCTCTCCTTGAAGTTCTTGATGATCCGATAAATGGTTGATTTAGGTGCAATCTTACTAGCAGCAATATCCTTGCCTGTGAAGCCCTTTTTGTGCAAAGCAACGATGACGGCATGTGTTTCCTTGCAGGTAACCATGGTTAACAGAGGAAGAACAATGATTTCAAGCACCACCCTCCTTTTAAAGCTTCCAGTCTGTTATTCTAATTCAATCAGCATGACAGAGTGATCTCCAGCCTTGTCCTTGTCAACACTCTCACCTGTGTTAACGAGAGAATCATTGACATGATGTCAGCTGGTCCTTTTGTGGCAGGGCTGAAATGCAGTGGAAATGTTTTTTGGGGATTAAGTTCATTTTCATGGCAAAGAGGGACTTTGCAATTAATTGCAATTGATCTGATCACTCTTCATAACATTCTGGATATGCAAATTGATCATAAAAACCGAGGCAGCAGACTTTGTGAAAATTAATATTTGTGTCATTCTCAAAACTTTTGACCACGACTGTACAGTGTGTGGTATATGTGTGTACTGTATGAGCTTTGCTCCACTTTTACTACATCTATGTTCAAAGTGCTGCTCTTTGCACAAAATAGATTGTATCTCAATAGGGTACCTGGAAAAGATGTTCCTAGAGATCAGCTATAGTTGAGCGTTTAAGAACACACAGTTTGAGCAACTGATGTCAAAGTTCTGCCAATCCTCAGTGTTCCTATCCATTGGAGCCAAGTGATACAGCCCTGATCTGGCCGGAAGTCTTGTTTGTTGTGGACTTGACCTCTGCGTCTGGATAAAAAACAGTTGTGTCCCAAATGTTCCCATCTCATCCTGGTTGGGAAGGAAGTTTACAACCCCAGAACAATCGAAAGTTCTGAGACGTGTGTGTGTGTGTTTGTGTGTGTGTGTGTGTGTATGCGTACGCGCATTTGCTTGCATGTCTGTCAGTATGTGGGACTGAGCTAAGAAAAGCCTTGTCAAACAGAGAGAGAGGGAGTCCCACCAACAGGGTAAGTTCGCTCATTTGCATAGAAAGGAAATACCATACGTTTACAATGCTGTTTGTAGATGTGTGTAGTATTTGTGTAGATGTGGGTATTGTATTGCTTGTGGCGAATGTTTGATGTATGTCTCTGATACATGAAAACGATGTGTTCTGTATCAGTACGTCCATGTGTGTTTGGTGAGTGCATATATATAAAGGATATGTAGGGGAGCTCCATAGCTTCCTGCCTCTATTGTTTTCAGAGGAGAAGTTGTTACAGTGGTAGGCATGTCTGTCTTTATGTTACACTTGCAATTTAGCATTGGTCACACTGTATGACTGTGCCGATGTCTCACTCTTGATTGCTACTCACGCTCCACCTCGCTCTGAAATATATTTTTAATACCCATAATTCCACAAGATTGCAGTCGATTCAGGACTGGAAAGGCCGGTGGCCATTCCAGGGTTGCCATTTTCAAAGCTGTTAATGGAGCAATTTCATCTCGCTTCCATCCCCCAAAAAAACAATGAATTCAAGTAGAGTGGCAGGCAGAGAAAAAAGAGAGAGATGCAGGCTCTTAGTAACCATGGCAAAGGTATACTGGAAAAATATATATAAATAGCAAGACATTTAACTACAAGGAAATGTATGGACAACTGACAGACCTACGTCAGACCAAAGAGACTGATGGAAACAGTGCAACTTTGTGCAACTTTGAACTGGCAGAAATCAATTCCCTCGCCTAATCTCTCTTGCTCTATCTCTCTTTCTCATTAAGCATTAAGAATAGTTAAACTGCTTGTATAAAAAGGCAGATCATTGTTCAATTAGCAGCGTACCTTTGTTGTACTTTGCTTATACACACTGCAGTGCACGTGCTGCTAGAATAGTGCGCGTGCTGTTAGAATAGTGCATGGGCTGTTAGAATAGTGCACATGCTGTTAGAACAGTGCACGTGCTGTTAGAATAGTGCATGGGCTGTTAGAATAGTGCACGTGCTGTTAGAACAGTGTATATGCTGTAAGAATAGATAACGTGCTGTTAGAATAGTGCACAGTGTAATGAAGATAGAGCATCAATTCGTTTAATATTCTACTCTATCTTAGTCCATGCTGCTCTGTCATTGCTTGTCCATATATGTATATATTCTTAAATTCCATTCCTTACTAGATTTGTGTGTATTGGGTATATGTTGTGAAATTGTTAGATATTACTTGTTAGATATTACTGCACTGTCGGAGCTAGAAGCACAAGCATTTCGCTACACCCGCAATAACATCTGCTAAACATGTGTATGTGACAAATAACATTTGATTTGATTTGATTTGATGGTTTTATTATACATTCTTGAGTAAGAACTGTTCAAATACATGTTAAAATTAAGTGTGTGTTTGAAATTGTTTCAATTTGACCTCGTTGTACTGCACATGTTGGTACATTCTACCATTCTACCTGTGAACAATGAAACAGTCCATTCTTCTAGACTAGTATTGGCTAAGGGTCAAGGACAATGCCATGATCACAGTGTTCCCACTCTCCTGTCACTGCTCCATTTTACACCTTTATACTGTATACTATTTAGAAGGACAAGTTTATGTGTGAGTTCAGCACAGGAGGTTGGTGGCACCTTAATTGGGGAGGACAGGCTTGTTGTAATCCCTGGAGGGGAATAAGTGAAATGGTATCAAATACATCAAACACATGGGTTTGATGCCATTCTATTTGCTCCGTTCCAGCCATTATTATGAGCCGTTCTCCCCTCAGCAGCCTTCGCTTTTTATGTAATTTTGTGACTTTTAGTGTCTGAACGTCAAAATCTGTGATATTCAAACTTAGAAGAAGACAAGCGAAGCACTGTAAGCAAAGAGTCTGAATTTTAAGATGACACACTGATTTCAAAGGTAAGATTGTGTGCTAATTTAGAGTTTGAGTATATTTACCTACCTTGATTTTAGGCAGCCTAGTCGTGTGTCTGTATGTGTATGCTTGTGTAGTTTTGCCACAAACAGTTGAGTTTCAAAAACAACCTACTGTATGTCCATTAGTGCAGTTGAGGTATGTTAGTGCAGCTGAGGTATGTTAGTGCAGGTGATGGTATGGTAGTGCAGTTGAGGTATGTTAGTGCAGCTGAGGTATGTTAGTGCAGCTGAGGTATGGTAGCGTATCTGAGGTATGTTAGTGCAGTTGAGGTATGTTAGTGCAGCTGAGGTATGTTAGTGCAGCTGAGGTATGTTAGTGCAGTTGAGGTATGTTAGTGCAGCTGATGTATGTTAGTGCAGCTGAGGTATGTTAGTGCAGTTGAGGTATGTTAGTGCAGCTGAGGCATGTTAGTGCAGGTGATGGTATGGTAGCGTAGCTGAGGTATGTTAGTGCAGTTGAGGTATGTTAGTGCAGCTGAGGTATGTTAGTGCAGGTGAGGTATGTTAGTGCAGCTGAAGTATGTTAGTGCAGCTGAGGTATGTTAGTGCAGCTGAGGTATGGTAGCGTAGCTGAGGTATGTTAGTGCAGCTGAGGTATGTTAGTGCAGCTGAGGTATGTTAGTGCAGGTGAGGTATGTTAGTGCAGCTGAGGTATTTTAGTGCAGCTGAGGTATGTTAGTGCAGCTGAGGTATGTTAGTGCAGCTGAGGTATGTTAGTGCAGGTGAGGTATGTTAGTGCCGGTGAGGTATGTTAGTGCAGCTGAGGTATGGTAGCGTAGCTGAGGTATGTTAGTGCAGCTGAGGTATGTTAGTGCAGTTGAGGTATGTTAGTGCAGCTGAGGTATGGTAGCATAGCTGAGGTATGTTAGTGCAGCTGAGGTATGTTAGTGCAGCTGAGGTATGTTAGTGCAGGTGAGGTATGTTAGTGCAGGTGAGGTATGTTAGTGCAGCTGAGGTATGTTAGTACAGCTGAGGTATGTTAGTGCAGCTGAGGTATGTTAGTGCAGTTGAGGTATGTTAGTGCAGCTGATGTATGTTAGTGCAGCTGAGGTATGTTAGTGCAGTTGAGGTATGTTAGTGCAGCTGAGGCATGTTAGTGCAGGTGATGGTATTTTTAGCGTAGCTGAGGTATGTTAGTGCAGTTGAGGTATGTTAGTGCAGCTGAGGTATGTTAGTGCAGGTGAGGTATGTTAGTGCAGCTGAAGTATGTTAGTGCAGCTGAGGTATGTTAGTGCAGCTGAGGTATGGTAGCGTAACTGAGGTATGTTAGTGCAGCTGAGGTATGTTAGTGCAGCTGAGGTATGTTAGTGCAGGTGAGGTATGTTAGTGCAGCTGAGGTATTTTAGTGCAGCTGAGGTATGTTAGTGCAGCTGAGGTATGTTAGTGCAGCTGAGGTATGTTAGTGCAGGTGAGGTATGTTAGTGCCGGTGAGGTATGTTAGTGCAGCTGAGGTATGGTAGCGTAGCTGAGGTATGTTAGTGCAGCTGAGGTATGTTAGTGCAGTTGAGGTATGTTAGTGCAGCTGAGGTATGGTAGCATAGCTGAGGTATGTTAGTGCAGCTGAGGTATGTTAGTGCAGCTGAGGTATGTTAGTGCAGGTGAGGTATGTTAGTGCAGGTGAGGTATGTTAGTGCAGGTGAGGTATGTTAGTGCAGCTGAGATATGTTAGTACAGGTGAGGTATGTTAGTGCAGCTGAGGTATGTTAGTGCAGCTGAGGTATGTTAGTGCAGGTGATGGTATGTTAGTGCAGGTGATGGTATGTTAGT
This sequence comes from Coregonus clupeaformis, assembly GCF_020615455.1. Lineage (NCBI taxonomy): Eukaryota > Metazoa > Chordata > Actinopteri > Salmoniformes > Salmonidae > Coregonus > Coregonus clupeaformis. The sequence goes on along the minus strand of NC_059211.1, from coordinate 24,832,125 downwards.
GCAGCTGAGGTATGTTAGTACAGGTGATGGTATGTTAGTGCAGCTGAGGTATGTTAGTGCAGCTGAGGTATGTTAGTGCAGCTGAGGTATGTTAGTGCAGGTGATGGTAAGTTAGTGCAGCTGAGGTATGTTAGTGCAGCTGAGGTATGTTAGTGCAGGTGATGGTATGATAGTGCAGCTGAGGTATGTTAGTGCAGCTGAGGTATATTAGGGCTGGTAAGGTATGTTAGTGCAGTTGAGGTATGTTAGTGCAGCTGAGGTATGTTTGTGCAGGTGATGGCATGTTAGTGCAGCTGAGGTATGTTAGTGCAGCTGAGGTATGTTAGTGCAGCTGAGGTATGTTAGTGTAGCTGAGGTATGTTAGTGCAGGTGATAGTATGTTAGTGCAGCTGAGGTATGTTAGTGCAGGTGATGGTATGTTAGTGTATGTTACAGTACGTGAGTTGAGGTGGCGTCCTCCAGCATAACATGTGACAGACAGACATGTGATGAATGCTCTGTCATGCCCCTCTTTGCCCCCTCCCGTCTCCTCTCATTTCTGTCACATTGAGGTGTGTCCCTCGGCTTGCTGGCCTTCCAGGCTGATCATCAATCACAGTCAGAGCTGACCTGCATGGCTGCTATCCATCATGACATCCTTCTGCTGAGGTGCATGATGGCGTTCATCAGTGCCGCTGCCGCACGCCCTCTCTCACACTCAAGGGTTTTGAGGCGCAAATTAGTTCCCAGAATTCATTTAATTTGGATAGGGGACTATTAGGATAATGATGATAAACATGACTAATCCCTGTGCGCTTTGTGGCGGGTATTATCGTCTGTGCCCTTATCCATTGATCAGTTGTCAAGGGATTTATGAAGCGAGTGTCACGAATTCAGCCGAGGCTGCCCCTCCTCCTTGCTCGGGCAGGTTTCGGCATTCGTTGTCACCGGCTTACTAGCCACTACCGCTCCATTTATCATCACTCCATTTGTCTTGTCTTGTCTTGTCAATCACACAAACCTGGTACTCATTCCCTCATTAGTCTGTGTTTAAGTGTTCCCTCTGCCCCCTTGTCCTTTGTGAGTGATTGTTCATTGTGAGAGTGAGTAGCTCGGTTGAGCTACTCTTTCCTTGTATGTAGCCAAGGTGGATTTTTCCCTTGTGCTAGTTTCGTTTTGACGCTTGCTGCATTTTATTAATGTACACTGAATAAACTCTGGATTTCTGTGTTTTATCTCCTGTGCCTGACTCCGTCATTCACACCTCATCACAGCGAGTGTGGCAAAGTGGGGAGATTATTTGTGGATCCACAGGCTGGCACAACATGGCTCTTGTTTCTTTGTATTTTATTTGTTCGATTATTTATTTTTCTTCCTCTAAAATTAATCTTACCCTGACCCCCATATCCCCAAAAGTCTCTTTCCCATTTCAATAGTTATTACTAGCAATGAATGGTAGTATCCTTGATTTGTTTTTATTGGTACATTTAATCTTTGGTTGATTTGTTCGGTTTTGCACTGTTGCATGTGTCTTAGTTTGTTTTATTGTGTATATGGTGCGTGTCTGCATTTCTGCCTAGGGTGTACCATATGTAACCTGATTTGACTTATTACATGGCCATTACGTAAATATTGAATTGGGCTAGCGTATGATGAGTTGTCCTGTTTAACATATTGTGTGCAGTGCTCACATGCCTAGACACCCCATGGCCTTCTAGTAATATGTGCTCTGTCAGCCAAACATTAGCATTAGCAACCGTGGCAGGAATCTATAGTCTTTAGCTGCTCCACTAATTATCTTAGCTTCCTCTGAGAGTGAGAGTGAGAGAGGTTTGGCTGCATTTCGTCCCAGTTCATTTAGCCCTCAACCCACGGGATTGTGGGTCTTCATTAGGAATGAGGCTCCTCCTTGATGTGTCTCAAAGTCAGAGGCTCATTAGAGAGAAACACTAAATCTCAGCTCCCGCAGCAGCTCCTCTGGCAAGCACCAAGCAAGCAGCATCGTGATGACTCCAGCACTGACCATGATGATGACTGTGTAATGATGTGGACTGGTCTGCTCGACTCAGAGTTTGTCTACTGTTACTGTAGTTTATGGGCCTGTTACATATGAAACACACTCATACACATGTACAGTGTGTAGGTATACCTATTTTCACATGAACAGCTGCAGACGTACAGCTTGGTTAGGGTGCAGTTCCAGTGACACCTTGAAATACAGCAAAAATGCAATCTTGATCAAGGGGAATTTTACCTCCTCATTGGCCTATGCAATAAACAAGGATGATTCAAGACTTATACAAGATGTTTTCAGGTAGTCTCCCAGCTAAACCCAACTCTGCCTGTCTTCAATAGCATGCTGTCTGCCGGCAGTCGTATGTTGCTGGGCTGTGCTTTATGATTGGTGGCTTAATGAGAGTAGCCCCAGTTCAAGGATACAGTATGTTGTGGCTGTGTAATCTCAGTTTGGGATCTTGAATGTGACATAACTATGTGTTTTGTGTGTATGTGCGTTTGTGCACGTGCATGCGTGTTTGTGCACACATGCACATGCTCATGCATGCTCACAGTTTGGGTATATCTTTAGTTCTTTCTCTCAGTTTAAGATTCAAAGTGGACCACTGGGGGATATATTAAATTATACCTTCACTGTATTAAATTATACCTTCACTGAACCAGCCAGGCTCCATCATTACACCAACAGTGAAGGAACTTTTTTTACTGCATACATAAAACATGTAGGGACACTGGAGACTTGAACAAAGCTGTGTTTACAACAGAGGGATGAGATCAATAGTAAACGAACCAGAGTCTGTTTGGCTCTGTGGTCAGAGACACACTATTCCCTACTCACTCTCACTCTCTCTTATACATGTAACAGCCAAAATAAAGGAAAGACCAACATAAAGTCTTAATAGGGCGTTGGGCCACCACGAGCCAGAACAGCTTCAATGCACCTTGGCATAGATTCTACAAGTGTCTGGAACTTTATTGGAGGGATGCGACACCATTCTTCCATGAGACATTACATCATTTGGTGTTTTGTTGATGGTGGTGGAAAACGCTCTCAGGTGTTCAATTGGGTTGAGATCTGGTGACTGAGACAGTCAGGGCATATGGTTTACATCGTTTTCATGCTCATGAAACCATTCAGTGACCACTTGTACCCTGTGAATGGGGCATTGTCATACTATGGGGGCATAGAAATGGTAGCCAAAATAACGGCCTGCCCAGTATTTTTGTATTTGTATTTATTAGGGATCCCCATTAGCTGCTGCCAAGGCAGCAGCTACTCTTCCTGAGGTCCAAACACATTAAGGCACTTACATTACATATAAAACAAAAGATAAAACAATACATCATATAACATTATTACACCACTACATATCTAAAATACAAAATGTATAATACCACCATACAACAATATTACAATGTACGTGTGTAGAGTGCGTGTGCTAGCGCTTGTGTGCGTATGTATGTGTCTGTACCTTTGTGTCTCTTCACAGTCCCTATGACCCTAAGCATGATGGGATGTTAATTGCTTAATTAACGCAGGAATCACACCTGTGTTGAAGCACCTGCTTTCAATATACTTTGTATCCCTCATTTACTCAAGTGTTTCCTTTATTTTGGCAGTTACCTTTATAATCACTGTATTCTTCATCAACACCACTGTGGCTAGTTTTTCTTGTGAGAAGGAAAATATGTTACCGTGTTCTGTGGAGGTGCTCATAGCTTTGATTAAAGAGATTTAGCATTTGCCTAATGACCACAGAGTTTAATCATTCTGGTAGTAAAAATTACAAAAGAAAATGAATTTAATTTGGTCTGTAAATAATTACCTGCTCCACCAGTTCCATGCACATTTTTTATTGTGTTGTGGCTGTTAGATAGCTTCTTGTTTTCCATCTTTCAATGCAATACACAGCACCCACATGACAAAAGGAGACATGCATTTACACACACAAACACACACACACACACTCAGCTCCCTGGGTAATTGTTGACATGTTTAAAGGATGGGTATGGCACCGATTGTCTCTCGCCTTCCATCTACTTATTGTTACCCTCTGAATTATGTAATCATTTCAGTTTAAAAATAGACCCTCACCTCAATCAATGGACTTTTGTCATTAGCATTGTATGCAGTCAATGCAGTCCATCCATCTATCCATCCATTCCCCAGGATTAGCTTGTAGAGGTGGGATTAGGACCAGGCCAAGGACCCAGTGTCATTGATTCACTCTCTATTTCACCCACCCCCCTGATCTTCCAATGGCTACATGATCTCTCTAAGGGCTTGTTCCAAATCAGACAGAATAACATACAGACAGCCATCTTAGATGAGTACTTACTAGCTACATGTCAACCTCTCGTTGTTAAGCCCCTATTACACTTCAAACTTTCCCCAATTGTTTTGCAGTCATCATATTGCAATGTGAAATGTTGAAGTTTGGTTCCAATTTGATATAGCTAAGTGCCAGAGGTCTATAGATGAAAGCCAATTTGCTGCAGCAGGGAAATAATCCTGAAGCAAAAACATTGTGGATTATAATTAATTACATTTTCTGTAGGGGTTGATACATTTTTCATAAGGGAAAATCAAGTCAGAATTTTTTTTGTGGAAATTACAAACTTCAGAAGCCTTTTTAAACCTCAAATATAGGAAAGTTCTCCTGCAACAGGGTGATCAAATTAAGATCCTACATCTGTATCACTTTTCCCAAACTGGCGTATATTGGTTGAAGTTTTTCTCTATTTTTCTTTGCCTCTACTTTGTATATCTCCCTCTCACTCTTTGTGTCTGGTCTCTGTTTTGGCAGACTGTTGAATTGAAAATGTGATGTTCAGTATCCACCTCTCGCTGTGTGTGTGCCTTACAGTGGATCCAGGCTGCTGGTAGATAGAGCGTAACAACAATGCCTTGCTGGTTCCAACTGAACTGTCTGGCTTATGTACCTCTACTGTAGAGCCAAGCTCAGGCTCAGGAGAGACAACAACCAGAACATGACATCATCTCTCTGAATCATCAGCCAGACACACTTTCTCATCTATCGTTTTACACAGAAAACTGGATTATATCAAATCTGAAAAACTAGGTTTATATGATATTCAGAATTTCCATGAGCATGATTTACAGTAAAGCGGGGGATTACGTTTCAGTATTTATAGTCTTGTGACCTTTGTTTACATGCGCATTTTCGAATCTGTTTGTCGGTCTGTCAGTGTGTGTTTGTGTGTGCTGTGTATGTTTATGTATGACTGGTCTATTTCTGTTAGTGTCTGGCCTGACCCTTCCCTCCCTCATTCCCCCCTGCTTTCAGTGATGTTATCCTCCACATCTGCTCAATGTCAGAGAGAGGTGGACTGAGGGAGGGGGGAGGGAGGGAGGGGTGGGGGGGGTGGGGCAGAGCTCCAAGTGTCACTCTTGGCCTCATTGGTCTCATTTTACACACATCCATTAATCTCAGGCTCAATTATCCCCATCATCACAAAATCTATCTACCTGCTTCTCATACCCCCTTATCCCTCCATCCCTCCTCCCCTTCCTCTCCTCCCTGACCAAGGAAGCTTTAAAGGCTCTATTTTCTGCACACTCTCTCCCTTCTCCCTCTCTTTCTCACTTTTTCATTCATTTTCTTCTCTGACTCACACAGACAGTTTCATATCTCTTTTCCACAGTGTCTCACTCCCCTTCATTCTTTTTCCTTCTCTTGTCTTCCTCTAGTCTTTCTAATACTGACACTATTTATCTGGCTTTGGCCTTGGTTTTATTTGTCACATGCACAAGTACAGTGAAATGCTTAACTTGCAAGCCCTACCCAACAGTGCAGTATTCAATATCAAAATAGTATAACTAATACAAATAAAATAAGAAATAAGAGAGGAAGCTATATACAGGGTCAGTGCCAATATCACATTGACAATGTACAGGGATACTGGAGTATTGAGGTAGATATGTACATGTAGGCAGGGATACTGGAGTATTGAGGTAGATGTGTACATCTAGGCAGGGATTAGGAGAAAGTGACTGGTATCAGGATAAATAATAATAGTAAACAGTATTTGGTATTTTGGTATTTTATTAGGTAGAAGGATAAATAGATAGGTACTAATGGTAATGACAATCAATAATCAATTAACAGCAGCGTAGTGGTGGTAATATATCTAGTCAATAATCATTTTAGCAGCAGCGTAGGTGTCTTATAGCCAGGGGATAGACAATGTTTAGGAGTCTGTTGACCTGAGCCTTGCCGGAGGGGAGCATGGAGAACAGTCCATGTCTCGGGTGGCTGGAGTTTGGCCATTTCTCAGACACCGCCTGGCATGTACGTCCTGGATGGCTGGTAGCTCACCCCCAGTGATGCACTGGGCTGTTCCAGTGATGCGCTAGGCCATTCCAGTGATACATTGGTTCTTCCAAACATTTCCCACATGATCGGACAGTGTTGCTTTGCCGTTTTATTTGATCTTATCACCTGGTGCAGTAACGGTACATTCTGTGCTTGTGCTAGAGATATTAACAGTACTGCTCACAATATGGACCACCCAGCATGACAAAGGTACATTGTTCTGGAAATAACCAAGACCTCATGCACTGGCAGGGTAAGGCTTATGCTAGTCATCTATTTCACAGATCCTCAGCATCCTCAGCATGATTATGTGTATAAACTATTGCTTTTATTTTTACTCGTCAATAGCCATTTTAGTACATCCTTGTGAACAGCATGGGAGCTACTTATTCCATTGACATCATAATCTTCTGACTAATCTCTGGTACAAATGATGTCATATGCTATTAATTCTTTGACATGCCTGTTTTCTGTGTCAATGTGCTGTGATGCTGTAAAGCCACACAGAACTGTAAGGTCAGATGTATCAGAAGGATATGTGACCTCAAGCAGAGTTACACTGGCATGAACAGCTGTTCTAGAACCAAACTGGAGCATAAAGATGTCACAGTTGATGGAAACACAAATAGTGATAACATGAGGAAGACAGAGCAGTATTATGCCATTATAGATGGTAGCACTGATGGAACTATCAGAGTAATGTCATAATGGAAGTTAACATAGAACAATAAGGGTTATGTCACAAGGGAAGTTAACATAGAACAAGCAGTGATGTCACAATGGAAGGTAACATAGAACAAGCAGTGATGTCACAATGGAAGGTAACATAGAACAAGCAGTGATGTCACAATGGAAGGTAACAGAACAAGCTGAGTGATATCACAATGAAAGGTAACATATCAGAGCAGTGTCCCCAGTGGATAGAGTGTGGCGCTTGCAATGCCAGGGTCGTGGGTTCAAACAAACTACAATATCTCAATACAGATTAAGATAATAAAACATTCAATTGGAGCTAGTGCAAAGTTTGACTGTATTCTGGCCTCCCGCTTCTCCACCCACAATAACCAGAGGGAGCCATGCCCTAGTCTCTCTGTGAATATCATACTGAAAGAAAATACTTATAAACATGTCAAAATTACTTCCCAGTAAATATTACCCAGCGTCCCTGAGGAACTTAGCTCATGGAGAGATCTAAGGGTTTTTGAACAGGCGGGTAAGCGATCACAGGAGGGTAGAGAGAGGAGGAGAGACTCATGAATATTTATAGCTCTTAATTAATCCAACGCTCGACAGACCTCCCCAAAATGATGCTCTCAGAAACACTAAACAGGAACACAGCTCCCAGCTCTCTCTCCCGGGAAAATCTCAACTCTCTGTAGCATGTGTGTGTGTGCATGTGTCGTTTGCGTGTGTGTGTGTGTGATTATGTGATGACGTAGGCAGGATGGCTCCCTGTGTGAGTGTCAGCCAGGTCACCAGTGATACAAATCAGTATTCGACCTCCATCCATGTCTGAGGACGTCGGGAGATGACATTGCAAGTTCGAATCCAGCGATAGAAAGTTGTTTTTGATATTTTTGTTTTAAGCCTATCCCAAATCTTAACCCTTATTTTAACCATTCAGAATTAATGCCTAACCTTATAATTTCAGGGTTCATGCCTAAACTTAACTCTAACCTTAACAATTTGGAGTTAATGCCTAAACGTAACCTTAAACACTTTTAAATGTGATGTTTGGAACAACGTTGAAATGTGACATTTGAGAAACATGGATGAACGTCAAATTCTGACATGAGACTGAGAGAGCTAGTTGGTGAGTGTACAACTTCTCCCATTGTGTATAGACACATTGTAAATGTAGTCCAGAGGAGGCCGGTGGGAGGGGCTATAGGAGGACGAGCTCATTGTAATGGCTGGAATGGAATGAATGGAATGGTATCAAACACATCAAACATATGGAAACCACATATTTGACTACCTTCCATTCATTCCATTCCAGCCATTACAATGAACTTGTCCTCCTATAGCTCCTTCCATGAGTCTCTGGTGTATTCGTACGTCACTGTAAGTGCACTACCTGTATGTGTGTGTGTGTGAGAGGTTGCATGGCATTGTGTGCAATTATGTCTTACAAAAGGATGAGAGGATTAAGTCTATGATGAATGAATCCGTCTGTTCACATACCGTAAATCCTGCTCATCTGGACTGTTGCATCATAAAGCCCAATTTAATCACTTCTCCCGCATGCAGTTAACCCTCCCTCCCAATGGATCTGAGGAGAGCAACGACCCACCACCATACTGCCCACAGACAGGGGCTCCCTTCACACATATACAGTACAAATCTACCTACACCTTATAACATAAAAGCTCTGTTACATCCGATGTTGCATCACCAACAGACAGGTGTGAAGTTCCATCATCATGATGCTGTGCTGTGACAGGAGAAAGGAGAGGGGAGGGTTTCAACTCTTCAGAGGAGTGGCTGAGATGCTGCGTGGAGTTTGGAGAGCCCTTCCTCCCCTCTCTACTGCATGGACCTGATGCAAACGTCATATAGGATTATTTCCTCTCCTGGCTGTCTGTATGATCTCTGTCTCTCTGTCTGTGTGCTCAGTTCTCTTGAGTGGCATTAGGGAGAGTACTTGTTTAAGGCTGGGAGTTGGGGTGATAGCTGTCAGCAGTGTGAGTAGAGACCTCCCCCTGAGACACACTGGATTCTGGGATGCCTGTCTGTCTGTCGGCTCATACAGGACTGCAGTGGAATGATATAAGCAGGCATACATACATATACTGTACACACACACACACACACATTCATACACTACCGGTCAAAGGTCTGGACACACCTACTCATTGAAGTGTTTTTCTTTATTTTTACTATGTTTTACATTGTAGAATAATAGTGAACACATCAAAACTATGAAATAACACATATGGAATCATGTAGTAACCAAAAAAGTGTTAAACAAATCCTAATATATTTTATATTTGAGATTCTTCAAATAGCCACCCTTTGCCTTGATGACAGCTTTGCACACTCTTGGCATTCTCTCAACCAGCTTCATGAGGTAGGCACCTGGAATGCATTTCAATTAGCAGGTGTTCCTTGTTAAAAGTTAATTTGTGGAATTTCTTTCCTTCTTAATGCATTTGAGCCAATCAGTTGTGTTGTGACAAGGTAGGGGGGGGGGTATACAGAAGATAGCCCTATTTGGTAAAAGACCAAGTCCATATTATGGTAAGAACAGCTCAAATAAGCAGAGAAACGACAGTCCATCATTACTTTAAGACATGAAGTTCAGTCAATATGGAACATTTCAAGAACTTTGAAAGTTTCTTCAAGCGCAGTCGCAAAAAACATAAAGCGCTATGATGAAACTGGCTCTCATGAGGACCGCAACAGGAATGGAAGACCCAGAGTTACCTCTGCTGCAGAGGATAAGTTCATTAGAGTTACCAGCCTCAGATATTGCAGCCCAAATAAACGTTTCACAGAGTTCAAGTCACAGACACATCTCAACATCAACTGTTCAGAGGGGACTGTGTTAATCAGACCTTCATGGTCAAATTGCTGCAAAGAAACCACTACTAAAGGACACCAATAAGAAGAAGAGACCTGCTTGGGCCAAGAAACACGAGCAATGGACATTAGACCGGTGGAAATCTGTCCTTTGGTCTGGAGTCCAAATCAGAGATTTTTGGATCCAACTGCCGTGTATTTGCGAGACGCGGTGTGGGTGAAAGGATGATCTTTGCATGTGTATTTCCCACCGTAAAGCATGGAGGAGTATGTGTTATGGTGTGGGGGTGCTTTGCTGGTGACACTGTCTGTGATTTATTTTCAATGCACACTTAACCAGCATGGCTACCACGGCATTCTGCAGCGATACGCCATCCCATCTGGCTCGGAGAGGTAGTGTAACGGAACGCTCCACCCTTGGGCCAGCCCCGCGTCAATCAGGTTTCCCGCGGCCCCAGAATCCACCAGTGCATGCGCCCAACGTGCAGCGCGGGCCCACTGAACCCTGACGGAGAGAAAAGTCTGGGAGTCTCTGGAGTTGGAGTTGGGGTTTCGGTTCCAGCTTGCTAGCACCCCTCCCAATACTAACGGGCCCTCCCGTTTCCCGGCTTCTCAGGGCATGAGTCGCAGTGGTGACCTGCCTAGCCGCAGTACAGGCAACGTCCCTGGCGCAGACGCCTCTGCCTCGCCATCCTGGATAAGCGCGCCGCACCCAGCTGCATAGCCTCCTCCTGAGGTGTCTCCTTCCTGAATCGGCAGAAAGCCTCCGGGTTGATAGGGGGACGTGGAGGCGCGCCTTGCGTCATCCCTCTCTCATGCGCCCTCTCACGACGCCGATTGTCTACCCGCACCGAGAGTTCGACGAGGCCGTCCAGTCGCTCAGGCATCTCCCTGAAGGAGAGTTCGTCCTTCATCCCCTCCGATGGCCCCTGCACGTAAATGACGACCAGGGCGGCCTCCGCCCATCCTACCTCTTGAGCCCGGGTCCGGAACTCCACGGAGTAGTCCGCCACCGAACGGTCACCCTGCCGACAGGCCGTAAGCCGCCTCCCGGCCTCGTGCCCCGACACCACCCAAGAGGTGTCGAACACCTTGCGTAGCTCCCTGGTTAATTGGTAGGAGTCGGAGCAAGCCTGAGTTTGGCTCTCCCACTCCGCGGTAGCCCAGGAAAGGGCCCGACCTGTCAACAGAGTGATGATGTAGGCCACCTGGCCCTGCTCCGACGGGAAGGAGGAGGGTTGTAGGCTGAATACCAGGGAACACTGGGTGAGGAATTCCCTGCAGCCCTCTGGATGTCCGTCATACCTCCGGAGGTGGTAGGCTGGGTTGCCGCGATGTCGCAGGCGAGACTGGAGACGCCGCTGCCGCGGCTTCCACTCCGCAGGCTGCAGGGGCTGGTCGGTTGTCCACCCGGCTTTGCACGGTGATCGTCAGCTGGTGGAGATTCTCGATGATCTGCTGCAGGCTGCGGTCGTGTTGGTTCAGCATAGCTCCCTGTGTTGCCAATGCGCTCCGATACTGTGCTGCCTCCGCTGGGTCCATATTGGCTCAGTTTTCTGTAAGGGTTGGTGTGAGGTGTGACCCAGGTGTGGTGCAGGATATACAGTAGGCAGTAGGCAGAGATGGTGAAACAAGGATCTTTACTGGTGGTCCCAAAGCCAGAATACAAAATAACGGACTCATCACGATAAAAGAAAGGCGGAGCAAATAAGTCTCCAAAAACCGGCTGACAGCCAAAATACGAAATACTACCTACGACTGAAACAAATAACGAAACAGGGAGAACACTTCTCAAGTACCTGTACATAGGTCTCCGATCAGACACTGAGTAGTACTGCTGGACATAGAGAAACTAACAGAGAAAACTGAGCAAGGGAACACAGGGAAGTGAGGGCATAAATACACAGGTGAACAGGTAGACACAGGTGACACCAATAGGATACTGATTAGTCCAGACTGTGAGTGAGGAGGTGCCTAAGGTTGTCGGAGGATGACACCTAGTGGGTGGCTCCAGAACTGCGACCCCCTCCTGTAACACTGTTTGATAGCACATGAGATGCAACAACATCCCAAGTGCTGGAAAAAAGGTGTTAATGAGGAATGTTCAGAATATTTTGGTTTCTCATTCGTGGATCCAGTTGTGCCTGGATCCACGTTGGATCTAATATCCGTAGAGAATTGATGTTGATCATCTGTTGTTGTCTGCTTGATTTACAGCAGGGTCTCATTAGATTTAACAGAGTAAGCATCAAGGTAATGAGTTCATGTTTTCATGTTTTTGTGCCAAGGATTGGACACAGAGTCTACTGTGTGCAATTTTGTAGGATAGACTATTGCAAAACACCCAACGCTATTCCTATTAATTATTCTGTATATAATGACAACAAATTACATAGCCTAGTGGACTTATTCACAATATGATCTGGTAATGAAATAACATGACAAATACATTTTGGTTTCCATGTTACACCTGGAATTTTAAACAATGCAAGGGGCTTGAAGTAGCCTACTTGAACTTGAGTTTGGAGCTCAGAATAAAGGAAAAAAGGCCTTTCTTGAAAATCTGACATTTCCTAAATTTGTTTCTTGAAATAAATTGTAGCCAATTTATAAGTTATCCTGCTCCCTTACATATCAGGGATTTCCTTTTGATCCGTTTTTGTGAGAGATGTGTCCACTTTCATTTGTTTCCCCCTGCTTCAATTGAAGGGTGTTGCACTACTCTGTTGCAGTAAAACCACATGCAGTTATGATGATTCGACAACATCTAATGCTGGCTTCAACTCGGCTTTCCATACAAATCCTTCCATTACAAAAGGAACCTGTTTTTTGGTTGCTTTCTCATTATAAAAACAGCGATGGTGAGATTCAAATGGTGAGATTAATGCTACCGCTATTCATGGATTTATTATGTGTGCCTGCGTTGGCCACATATAAAAATGCATGCATCCAATTTACTTAGTCAGGCAAGTCATATCAACCCCACAAGTGATCAAAGTTCTTCACTCGCTCCCTCGAGCTAAATCGAGGGCAGAGGGGGAAATGTTTGTGAATTGGACCTTCATTTAAGATGGCAATCAAACTGCATCCAGTTTCGACGGCGATTGCCCCGAGGGAAAGTGGCTAGTGCGAAGGCTGAGTGGGTCAAATTAACGTGTTTGGACTGCAGCCCAGCTCTCAAAGTCTTCCTGACTCGCTGTGTAGTCACGTGGGTGGCGGATTAGCAAGGCTAGGGCAGGCAGGCGTCGACAGTGCCCTCTCAGTCTGGAGCAGGGCAATGAGACTGTCCCATACACTCATACTGCTTTTTAGACACCACACACACACACACAGTCACACACACACAGACACACACACAATGAGTCACACACTCTGCCAATTTTTGTAGGCAAGGAACATACATAGGAATATCTTGGATAACTGAGTGCAACAGAACCTGTGTGAGGCCCACATCTATCATTGTATTAATATATTCCAGGAGACCACCACCAGTAACTGAACTGTATTACAGTTTTTTTCAATTGTTTACACGCGATTTTGAAAACAGAGTTCTTTTTGTCAAAATATAATCACAATTATCCAAACACCACAATCAATTAGCAAAATTCCTAGATTGTTTGCAAAATGACACACTTCAGTCAAAACATACACACTTCAGTCAAAACATATACACATATTTGTGAAAATGCTATTTGTTTTCATTTAACCAACACAGTCATCAATGATCATACACTATTGCAGCCAGTTTCACACTGCTGTGATAAATAAAAAACACATTTGTAAAAAAAAAAAAAAAAAGATTTTTGGCCAGACATTCTTACTGTATGTGAGAGATAATTTAGGTGACAAAAAATAGTGAGAAACTCACAACATTATTCATGATTTGTTTTGAGATATAAGGAGAATGTAGACAAATACTGTAGGCCTACTATAACCTTACCAAGCACTGCACAACACTTGATGCTGCAGACTGAATATTTCAAGTATTTATTTCAATACTTACAGTATTTCTTACCATAATCAGTTACAGTAATCAACCAACAATGATATCAATTACTGTAAACAAATAAAATCCGTAGACAAATAAAAATTACTGCATGAATTACAGTACATACACTTTGACTCTGAAGAAAAGTAAAGTAAAAGTAAACAGAAATGAAAGAAAACTACTGTAAAAGCAACAAGAATACTGTAACTATCCGTCTCTCCGTCTGGCTGGATCAGGCCATAACATTTCATCCACATCACAGGCTATGTCTTCATTGGCAAGGCACCGTTGGAAGAATCGCCTTGTGTGACGAATCCACCCCTGCACTGAAGCTGCTTCAATAAGATCACATGCCTGTTCCATGGCCTGAATGAGGGGCAAACGGTCATAAGGCCGCAGGTCATATACCTTCCACCGCCACGCTGAAAAAAATTATTCTATAGGATTCAGGAAGGGGGAGTATGGGGGAAGGTATAAAACTTCAAAATCAGGGTGATCATGGAACCAGTTCTGGACTAGAGCAGCCCGATGAAATGAGACATTGTCCCAAACGACAATGTACCGCATCTGGTCCACTTGGTGTAATGCTGTGACAATCTCATGCAATCGGTCAAGAAATGCAAGTATCAGATTTGCATTATAGGGTCCCAGATTTGCATGGTGGTGGAGGAAGCCATTTTGTGTGATAGCAGCGCAAAGGGTGATGTTACCCCCTCGCTGCCCTGGCACATTGGTGATTGCCCTGTGCCCAATTACATTTCTCCCTCTTCTTCTTGTTTTTGCAAGGTTAAATCCAGCCTCATCCACATATATAAATTCATGTTGAATTTCAGCAGCATCCATTTGCAAGACTCTCTGAAACACATTACAGTTTTTTTCAGCTGCTTACACACGTTTTCAAAACTATGTCGCCTTTTTTCAAAACTCTACACACAATTCCCAAAACTGCACACACAAAATGCAAAATGCCTCACATCTCCTTCAAAATGTAACACTGCATTCAAAATGCCATAAACACATGTCAGAATGAAGCATTTGCATCAAATGGCAAACACTACTTTCATAATAGTACATTTTTGGATATACCATGTAAACACTGTTGTTCTAAATCTAAAGCTCTTTGGTCTTTCATAGGCTTATATCTACATTTCAATACAATGTTCTACAATGAAAGTAATCTGCTGAGAGGGGTAACAAGTACACTGTAAACACCAATGCAATGTAGAAACAGAAAATATTTATTAGGCCAAACATTAAATCAAATCAAATCAAATGAAATTGTATTGGTCACATGCGCCGAATACAACAGGTGCAGACATTACAGTGAAATGCTTACTTACAGCCCTTAACCAACAGTGCATTTATTTTAAACAAAAAAAGTAAAGATAAAACAACAACAAAAAAAGTGTTGAGAAAAAAAAGAGCAGAAGTAAAATAAAATAACAGTAGGGAGGCTATATATACAGGGGGGTACCGGTGCAGAGTCAATGTGCGGGGGCACCGGCTAGTTGAGGTAGTTGAAGTAATATGTACATGTGGGTAGAGTTAAAGTGACTATGCATAAATAATTAACAGAGTAGCAGCAGCGTAAAAGGATGGGGTGGGGGGCAGTGCAAATAGTCTGGGTAGCCATGATTACTGTTGTATACAGCAGCATTCAACAAAACCATAAACATTTGTAAACCAAAAGTATATTCTTTAGAATACAGTAAAGAACACAATTGTGTGTGGGGGGTCCCGGGGGGCAGTCCAGGAAATGGTAGGGTGGGGGGCAGTCACCAGTGCTAAGCTACGCTTCATCTCTTCTCCGGGCTGGGTCTGGCCACAATACCGTCCACATCACAAGATACGTTTTCTCTTGCCAAACATCGAGGGAAGTACTGTATCTCCTAGCATGGCGTATCCAACCTTGGACAGAGGCTTTCCTCTATGTCCCCACATGCGTCCTCCATTGCCTGGAGAAGCGGCATGCGGGCATAGGGTTGGCGATCATACACTTTCCAGCGCCAGGCTGAGAAGAATTCCTCTATGGGATTTAGAAAAGGTGAATATGGGGGTAGGTACAAAACTACAAATTGTGGATGGGTGGCAAACCAGTTTTGGACCAGAACAGCCCGGTGAAAACTAACATTGTCCCATATAACCACAAATCTAGCAGGCTCCTGATCTGGATCAGGGACAAGCATTGTGTAAATTGCATCCAGAAAAGTGAGCATATGGCCGGTGTTGTACGGACCCAGTTTGGCATTGTGATGGAGGACCCCGTTTTGAGTGATGGCAGCACACATAGTTATATTACCCCCACGCTGTCCAGGGACATTGGTAATTGCCCTCTGTCCTCTTACATTTCTTCCGCGGCGCCTGGTTTTGGTGAGGTTGAAGCCAACCTCATCCACATAAATACATTTACAGGGGCATCCATCTCCAATACTCTCTGTAACAGACAAAAGGATATACAGATGAGTAAATATGGTATGTCTGAAGACAAGTACTAGAAGTAGTGTTGCATACATACCTCTACAAAGTCATGTCGCAGATTCTTGACTCTGTCAGAGTTTCTCTCAAATGGCACCTTGTAAAGTTGTTTCATCGTCACTTGGTGCCATTGGAGGATGCGTTGTATGGTCGACAGGCTTACAGCATTGATGTTGTTAAATATGGTGTCATTATTCAAGATATGTTCTCTTATCTCTCAAATCCTAATTGCATTGTTGGCCAAAACCATATTTATAATTGCAGTCTCTTGTACATCTGTAAACAAGCGTCCTCCATGATGTCTTTACCTTTCCACTCTGTACAGAATTCAAACACAGTATGTGTTCAGCATAGGAACTGTAAACAATGTACACAAAAATGTAGTACAGCATGATAACCAACCTCATTCATTCAATGCAGTGCAGTAAATGGATAGCTTAGAGTTACAAATGTTTATGCAATACTATGCAGTCATACGTATTTTACAGTACATTACTGTAATGTTAAAATAGTAATTAGATAGTTGCATACCTGTTCTCATTTCTGAAGGTTCGAATTATGGACGCCACTGTAAATCGACTCAAGTTGGGCTGGACTCTCAGTCCAGCCTCTCATGGTCAAACCGTGGTTGATCACATGATCAACAAGTGTTGCCCTAATCTCATCAGAGATGGCTCTCCTTCCTTCTCTTCTTTGCCCTCGTCCTCTTCTTCCTCTTCCTCTTCCTCTTCATCTTCCTCTACCTCCTACTCCTCCTCTTCCAACTATTCGTCTTTGAATTTGTCCTCGTTGTTGTCCCCTGCCTCTCCCTCCTACTCCTCTTGCTCTCTGTCCATTGTTGGCATCCATTGTTCAAAACAGTCCTATACTACAGTAAAGCAGTGATTGGTTAGTGATCAGTTAAGCAATTAGTGTTTGAACATGTGAGGAGAGTGTGTTTGACCTGGTGAATAAGTGTAGCATTTTGATTGGTTGTGTTTGGAAAAGGAAAGCAAGTCACTTCCTGTTAGATTTTTTTGTTTTAGGTAGAGAATTGTGTGTAGTGTTTTGAAAAAAGTGTTTTATGCAATTGACAACTGAGTCAAAGGCTGAGAAATAGCTTATGGTTTTGGAGATTTTGTGTGTAGTTTTGCACTTTGAGTGAGAGGTTTCAAAAATCGTGTGACATGAAAAGATTTTGTGTGTAAGCAGTTGGAAAAAACTGTAAAGAAAATAGGATGCTATTCAATATCTATAGCACAGTATTTTTTTTGTGACAGAACATTATGAGCAGTGCATGATACCACACCATAGTCAGATGAACAATGCATACCTCCACATACTCATTGCGCAGATGTTTCACTCTCTCTGAATTTCTGTCAAATGGTACCCGATACAGTTGCTTCATGTATATTTGATTTTTCTTTAGGATTCAACCTAATGTTGACAGAGAGACTCGTTGGATGTTATTGAAAATATTGTCATCATTGATGATATTGGCTTGGATTTCTCGTAGCCTGATACAATTATTGGCCAAAACCATGTTCACAATGGCGGCCTCTTGTGCACGACTAAACATAGGGCCCCTTCCACCTTGGTGTCCTCGACCCTCAATCCTATGTAAAAACAAAATAAGATAAAAATAAATAAATATATATATATATATATATATATATATATATATATATATATATATATATATGCAGCCTACTGTCAAATGTCACAGTAAACAATATTGATTATACAAGCTTCAGTTTCAATGTATACTGTGTGGTTAGCTTACCTGTTTTCTCGATGAAATGTCCGAATTACTGACGCAACAGTATTTCTGCTGAGATTTGGTTGAACTCTTTGTCCAGCTTCCATCAGTGTCAGTCCATGGTTGATAACATGGTCAATAAGTGTTGCACGGATTTCTCGAGTCAAATTTGGTCCTCGTCTTCTTTGTTCAGGTTCTATCAACTCTTCAAGTCCTTCTCTACCTCTTCCTCTACCTAGGTGTCTTCCTCTACCTCCTTCTCTTCCTCTACCTTCTTCTCCTCTACCTATGCCTCTTCCTCTACCTCCTTCTCCTCTTCCTCTACCGCCTTCATCTCCTCTTTGAGCTCCCCCTCTCATTCTCACTCTTCTTCTTCTTCTAACTCCTTCCATTTTGTTGAAGACAGGTGAACTCACCTGCTGCCTTTTTATAGCACACCTGAGTGCTGCGTTTTCAAATTAGCACATGTGTGCTTCCACACCTGGTAGATGTGTTTATCCAATTCGTTCATTAGTGTGGTAATTGGCAATCCGGTGCTTTGTAATTACAAGGAAGTAACCGCACGATCCTTATCTGTGTCTAAGGTGTGAAAATGTGTGTAGAGTTTTACAAATCACTGTGTGTAATGTTTTGCAAAAAGGGTGAGGCGGACATTGTGTGTAATGTTGTGCAAATCTGTGGAGGTGTTTTGCTCATTGGAGTACAATTTTGCTAATTGTGTGGAAATTTTAATTTTAGTGTGTAAACAATCGTAAAAAACTGTAATCGTTGGGTGAGAGTGTTGCTACCATTGGACTGGTTTGAATTAGAATTAGATTTAGTAACACACTGTATTGTATTTATTTGTTGGGTTAATGTGCATGCATGCGTGTGTGTGTGTGTGTGTGTGTGTGTGTGTGTGTGTGTGTGTGTGTGTGTGTGTGTGTGTGTGTGTGTGTGTGTGTGTGTGTGTGTGTGAGAGAGAGTGAGTGAGTGAGTGAGAGTATGTGTGATGTCAATACTCAGGGGAAGAGTTTTGGCGGAGGAGATTAAGTGTATTCATCTTCATTTGGTGGCTGCGTGAGCAGGCGCAGTGTTATCCGGGCTCCCGAGCGGTGCAGCGGTCTAAGGCATTGCATCTCAGTGCTAGATGTGTCACTGCAGACCCTGGTTCGATTCCAGGCCGTATCACTATCCGGCCATGATTGGGAGACCCATAGGGCGGCGCACAATTGGCCCAGCGTTGTCCAGGGTAGGCTGTCATTGTAAATAAGAATTTGTTCTTAACTGACTTGCCTAGTTAAATAAAGGTTAAAAACAAAAAATAAACATCTGGTCGAACAGAAACGCTCTGGTAACTGTAAGACCCAGACCGCTGGGACACCTCACTGTTGAGGCACACTCCATCTCTTTTTGTCTCTCTGATTATGTCCCTCTCTTTCGACACATACTGTACGTCTTCTGCTCTAGATTTTTATCTTGCTCTCTTTGTCACTGTGACATTTGACACATTATATGACAGATAATGCTATCAATCCCATGTGTTTTAAAAGGCTGCTTTTGAAGCCATTGTTTACTGCTTATGCAAATGTATGTTGTCAGGTCTGTGTGAGCTGCATGGCCAGACTGAGAAGCCGAACAGACACTGTGATCAGACTGACAGGATTATGGAACAACCCTTTAACATCAGACTAATGGTTGATTGAACACACCATTATTTTCCTATATTAATTTGTCAGAGCAGAGAAAATTAAAATTGTCTGTCCTCCTTTATCATGACTGGGTTGTTTTTTGAGCAGATGATGCAATCAACAAGAAAGAGGAAGGGCCAATTATGCCACCACAAATCAGGCAGTGATGCCTGCTTCCAGCTACCTCATCACCTCCTGACCCACACTGACACTCACTGTACTGATGTAACCTTTATGTGGCACCCAGATGGTTTTACTGAGGTAAAGTACTTGGGCACCTGGAGCTGATAAGAGCTAGCCAGGGTACATTGGCAAGCGGCCAGGCCAGGGGAGGGAGCTCAGGGTGGGGAGGGACAGACAGACAGACAGATGTAATAGATGTGCTCCTCTCTGACTAAGGGTATTTGTGTGTTTAAATATGTGAAACTGTTTGTTGTTTAGTGCCTGTCTGGGCCGGAGTGATGGGGAAAATGCACACTCCATTACTCTTGTGAGAGGAGAGTAGGGGAAACAAGATGAGATGGGAGCGCCTGTGCATAGCAAATGCCATCTTGCATCAGTGATGTAGAACATACAATGGTAAGTAAATTTTTGCAGCACTGAAAAAATGTGTTTGACCAAAACTCTAACAAAGCAAAAAACCACCCAGCTCCAAAATATTCAGTCTGGTTCCTTTCGACTTTGTGTAAGATAGAAGGAAATAAGGGACGAGAGAGAAAGTGCATTTGAAGCCAGGACAGAGGAAAAGAGAGGTGGGTAGTGGTGTGGAGTAAAACCAAATGGACAGGGACAAAAGAATACTGAGATCAGAGTTGTTTCTATTTTCTGTGTCCGTGCGTCAGTTGGCTGCACAGCAGAGAGCAGAGAGAGAGAGAGAGAGAGAGAGAGGGAAACTACTTGTGCTGTACACTTCCATAAATAATTACCCAGGTTACAAAACAGAGGCCAGGTCTAAAAGCGTTGCCTTAGTTTACATATGAAAGCATAAAACAGCTTAACAAGCTTGTCTAAAAACAGCACATACCGTAACGCACAACACGTTACTCAGTCAGTGTCATTACAAACAACAGCACACATGATCATAGAAAATAACTATTGTACATATTACATGCACACTTACCAATATACACCAACCATGCTGAAATACACTTAAAATGACATGCTAATGGTGGTGTAAAGGGGTGGAGATAAGGCATGGGGATGGGGGTTAACGTTTGAGATGGGCTGAGGGTTAGTACAGCCAGTGTAACTGGTTTCTCTTACAGACATATCCCATGTTCAGCATTAACCCTTCATATCCCTCCTCCCTGTCGTATATATCAGGTCTTCATGCTTCTCTAATTGAGACACCCTCCTCACCCTCACAACCACCCTCACCCCTCCCTCTCTCTCTCTCTTCACTAATTATCACATTAGTTCTGCAAGACAGAGGTCCGTGGCGTCTCCTTGGTGATGGAGCGGGACCTAGTTCTTCTTGGTGACCTTCTTCCTGCAGTCTTCCTCTTCAATATTCATGCTAAGGGGAACATTAGCATTGTTACCATGAAAAATTGATGACGTATGGAGAGGAGCGAGCCGCTCGACCTTTCCTAGTCACTAGAGAGAGGGGCAACAGGGATGGTGAGAGGGATCAAAATGCCTAGAAAATAGCAAAATGGATATTCTGCATTTGTTTTATTTAGTGTTTATATTTCATGCCTGGTTTTATAAAAGGTTCTAATTAAAATGCAGAGGCCAAGAGAAAATGAGAAGGGCAGGGGAAAGTGAGACCAGGACGAGGGAGAGAGGACAAAGATGAATTGAAAGAGAGGGAGAAAGAGAGTGTCCTAGAAAAAGAGAGAGAGCGAGAGAGAGAGAGAGAGAGAGAGAGAGTGAAGAAAGTGAAGGAGAAAGTGTCCTAGAGAGAGGGAAATTGGTTTCACCTGCATCCCAGTGTTTTTATAGACTCCTAGAAGGCAGCAGGAGACTCAGTAGAAATGAAACGGGGGAGAGTTTCCACTCTCTTTAATCCATCTGTAGGAAGTTTAGCTGCACTACGCCCAGAGTTACAGACAGTGTGAAAGAGCCAGGTTAGTCTCACAGCAGTATAGCTCCCTATCGCATAGCCCAATACTTTCCTGAATAAGATTAATCTTCATGCCCATTCTGAACCGTCCCTGGACAGTCTGCATGGACACAGATAGTGATGCTCTGTAGTGACTACAGTGTAATTGCTTCTGAGCCACAGAGAGGGGGAATGCAGAGGGTTAGAGCGATAGTGTGTTAGAGCTAGAGAAAAACAGGGAGAGAGCAGAGGGGTGACTCCTGTCTGGGTCCCAGCAGGTGTGTTGATGGGGGTGACAGTGGGTCAGTGGGGGGGAATCATGGGGCGCATTGGTGTCTCAATCGACCAGTTCACATCACTGTCAGGTCAAAGCCCCAGGACCCTGTCAGACAGTAGTAACTTCATCACTATGAAGTCTCATTTCACACCAGCAGATAGAAGACAGTAGCCACAGCTACACCTGAGATAGGCCTATATAGTGTGGAATACAGTTCACTGTATCACCAAGCCACGTTACGACAAATACTTAACACAATCTTGCATATATTGCACATTCTTTGGGGCTGCAAATGTAGAACCAAGCCTAGTAGGGACCTAATACCCCAATAGCCAATGTATTTTACCAAGCCTATAAACATATTATCACTAAGCATCCCTGGCCCTGTAGAGGAGAGGAGAGGAGAGGAGGGGAGGAGGGTCTGGATAGACCGAGTGATAGATGACAGCAGTAAAGGTCACTCAGCGAAACAGAGCTGTTAGTTCATCAACACTCACTCACTCACGAAGACCCTCGTCAGCCTGATTGGCTGCTGGGTGGGCTCAAAACCCCTGCCGGAGATAGCACTGTGACAAATACCCCACTCCCAATCACAGACTGATGAGAAGGGGAGAGAGATAAAGAGAGGGAGACAGAGAGAGAGAGAGAGAGAGAGAGAGGGGTGGTGGTGGGTAGGATGTGGGGGGAGAGAGAGAGGAAAAGAGAGGGGATGTGAGTGTGAGTATGACCGAGTTGGGTCCCACTTGAAACGAAGTACAACTTATAAAAGCTTTATATAACATACATAAAGGCTTCATAAGCAATGCATGAATGCTTCACAAATCATGTGGTCAGGTGGTCCTCTGTAGCTCAGCTGGTAGAGCACGGCGCTTGTAACGCCAAGGTAGTGGGTTCGATCCCCGGGACCACCCATACACAAAAATGTATGCACGCATGACTGTAAGTCGCTTTGGATAAAAGTGTCTGCTAAATGCCATATTATATTATTATATCTATAAGCGTGTGTCATACTCTGTAAATGGTATATAAACATTCATAGTGCGTTATGTCACAATTGGCAATACACCTTACAGTGAGAATTGTTATGTCACCCTTTATACACAATTGATAGAGTATGAGATACGTTTATGGATGATTTGTGAAGCATTTATGTAGTGCTTATGAAGCCTTTATGTATGCTATATAAAGCCTTTATAACATTTTACATTACATTTTAGTCATTTAGCAGACGCTCTTACGATAGCTAGGTGAGACAACAACACATCACAATAGTATCAAGTACATTTTCCCTCAAAGTATTTATCAGCAAAGTCAGTGCTAGTGGGAAAAGACAAGTGGCCTTTTATTTTGGGGGGGGACGGGGAGGGGGGAGGGGGGAGTTGAGAGTTATTTAAGATACTCTTCAAAGAGGTAGGGTTTCAGACGTTTCCGGAAGATGGGCAGGGACTCCGCTGTCCTGACTTTAAGGGGAAGTTTGTTCCACTATTGGGGTGCCAAGACAGAGAAGAACTTTGCCTGGGCTGAGCAGGAGCTGCCCTCCCGTAGGGGTGGGAGGATGAAGAGACCAGAGGTGGCAGAAGAGGGACCAAGAGTTGAGTGATTGCCAACTAAAAACAGACAAGTGGCAGAAAGCGAAAAAGCACAATCCAAGCATGGACATCATTGATGAAGAGAGTCAATCTAAACCCATGCAATAGGCACATTTATCTCTAGTGTTGACCTTTATATTACCAGGTACGAAGATTGGGAACACATTCCCATTTACAGCCATTATGTGGTGAAGAGATGCTGTGGGCAGGTTAGGGGTTAGCAGTTAGGGGCTGATTGAGCCAATAGGAAGCTAAGGATGATTAGGTAGCCACATAGTCTTGTAACAAGGGCTGTGGGTTATTTAATGACCTCTGAAGTTCAGGTCTTTGGTTTAACCTACCAGGGGGGCATTTGGCTCCTGTTGACTACTAGAGGAAGCAGTCTGCTGTATTGGCCCTACAACACCATTTCCACCGCAGCATCCGCTCACCCATCCAGGTACTACTGACCAGGCCCAAAATGATCACATAGAGATGCTCATTGACACACAGAGACACTTACACAATCAAATGAGATGTATAGATGCCATTCTCACATTCTGGTGAATTGGTTTGGGTCATTAAACTCCACTGAATGGCTGGAGATCTGCATGAGCACTTAGAAATTATTTGATGCTTTAGACAGATGGTTGTGGAGTTTCTGCTGTGATTTTGCCAGGCAACAAGATTAATTTGAGGTTTGACAAAGGGTCACTAAGGCTGCTTGCCACAGTGTCTGTTTTGATGGTGTGTGTGTGTGTGTGTGTGTGTGTGTGTGTGTGTGTGTGTGTGTGTGTGTGTGTGTGTGTGTGTGTGTGTGTGTGTGTGTGTGTGTGTGTGTGTGTGTGTGTGTGTGTGTGTGTGTGTGTGTGTGTGTGTGTGTGGTAATCTCAGAGGATTTCCTTTGTTTAGGTCTGTTTTGATGGGGGAGGATTTTCATGGAGGATTTAGTAATGCTGCCGTAAATTTCATTGGGTTACCACTTCTGTCCTACTTATTTGGTACCATATTACTTACTGGTGCTGTGTGGCAGGATAACCCTACACACACACACACACACACACACACACACACACACACACACACACAGAAATACACATTACTGTCGTTTTAAGCACAAAACATGTATACTTTTATTGAATCACATACGAACTTCCATCAACTTAAGGGACTCCAGAGCGGGAAAGCTGCCAAAGAAAACTGACTGCAAATTGTCTGGCTGAAGGATTAACTTTTGCCTGTCCAATGCCAGCTCTTTTCCAACCACTGTAATAAAATAAAAACATTGACTGGCATATACAGGAGTGCGTGGGGTTTTATTTAACCCAGGACTAGCAGCTGAAATGCAATCAGCAGGCTCACATCTAGCAATAGTGATTCAATTATCAGATGTGTCATACTCTGACGATTAAGTTTATCATGAACTCTCAGTCTCTGTCTGCCTGCCTGTCCGTGTGTCTGTGTGTCTGTCCGTCTGTCCGTCTGTCTGTATGTCTGTCTGTCTGTCTGTCTGTCTGTCTGTCTGTCTGTCTGTCTGTCTGTCTGTCTGTCTGTCTGTCTGTCTGTCTGTCTGTCTGTCTCACTGAAACAGATGTAGATGGCTCATGTTCTGGGTTTACATAGAAAACTGTGATGTAGGCTATGCATGAAACCACAACAAAAACTTAGAATAGCAGCTGTTTTGTTCACACTGACACACATAGATGTGGGTTTTCGTGGGTTGTAAAAAGGAACTATTGTCAGAAAGCAGAAAAACCATAACAAAGACACAGGAATCTGTGCAAGCCCCTGGTGTAATATCTGTGTTCATCTGTGTTGTACACACATCGTGGTATTGTTGTCTAAGCCTTATGCCCTCTGTCTCTGATTAGTGTCATTTGCGAGGTGATGTTTTACCTCGCAAATAATGTGCCCGCAAGGTGGGAGGGTCCCTCAACCAAATCTCACTTAGGGCCCCCAAAAGGCTAGGGCCAGACCTGGTTAATGGTATAATGCATTTAAGAGAGTTAAGTAGATTAACTGCACAAATAGATTGATTGCACAAATCAGTTGACTGCATGTGTGGGTATGGATGTGGATATGCAGACCCGCGAGCCACTGCAGCCCCTCAAGATGAGTTCAGATTTTTTGTGGCCCCCACAACCATCAAAGTTGCCCATCCCTGGTCTAGTGTGCGTGTGTATTTTAATGTTGTGTGTAGGTGGTATACTGTCCTGCCCGAGCCTACAGCTGATATTAATCTGTAATATCCCTCATTATCTGACTATAAGCAAAATATGTCTGCTTGGTTGTGTGTTGTTTAGTTTAGTTTCCTCCTTGCTCTCCCTCCCCCTCTCTCCCTCTCTCTCTCCCTCCAGTGCTATTTTTCTATCCCTGTATGGGAAACAGTCCAAGCCTCTCCCAGTCTCCCTCCCTCCCAGAGCAGGTTTAGCCACTTTTCTGTCTACCTTTGCTCTGGCCCCGTCCTTCTCTGCCACTTCCTGGTCACCTGGACCAGCTTCCTGATGTGAGCAGCAGGCTCTGGGTTGTCACAGCACACCCACAACTCTCTGACTCTGTTCTGTCCTGTTCTCTATCCCAGAATTCCCCTAGGACCGGCAGCCAGCTAACATTTCCTTACTGAACTCCACCAACCAATCTACAGGTACAGTTACCGTGACATTTCCTTACTGAATTCCACCAGCCAATCAACAGGTACTGTGAACGGGACCTCTGTCAGTTCACCTGCAGTACATACTCTCTCCCTCCCTTCCCCTCTCCCTCTCTCGCTCTTTGACAGATCTAGAGTTACACCCTTTCCTAAGTATTACCTGACCTGGTGAAGCCGCTTTGCCTGAAGTGAACGTTGCTCTGTGAGTCCTGTAACTACTATAACAAACTCTGTAGTCAGAATGTATGACTGCTACCTATCTACACAGCTCTGAGGGCTAACATTTGACTTGCAACAGTAAGTAGGAGAGGTCTACTTGACAGTTTGTCTATTGTCTCATACTTCTGTCTGTGTATTTGCATCCATGAAAGTCATTTGAATGCTGTTTGCATTGTGGGTTTGTGTGTGTGTGGGTGGACGTCAGACATTTTCTCTTCCCTATATTTTTCCTGTCTCTGTAAGTGTCTGTACAGTAACATCCATTTTATCTGACTTGAGCCTCTGAGTGTAACTCTGTGCTGATCCAGACAGACTGAGCCATTAGAGCCTGCTCCTCTCCTGTCCTCTGCTGTTCCAGACAGTACAGTCAGATTTAGAGGTCTGCCTCAGAGAGAGAGAGACACTCAGCAACAGATCTATGGAGATTTCTAATGGCCACTCAGATCATAGAGAGAGAGGATAGACAGAGACTTGATGGACAGGGTGTAGAGAGGGCAAAGATTACCATAGTCTGTGTTTTCATCTTAAATAATGTTTGATAGATTTCTGTATCTGGGAAGCTTCTTTGCTAATATCTAAGTTGTTTGTTTACGCGTGGTATTAGAAGTCACAGTACATACAGTACCCTCTAGGCTGGAGCTCCTTAGATCTCCACCACCTGGCTGGATAATGATGAACTAATTACTTATGTACAGTACACATATTACATAACTAACACGTGTTCGAATCTCATCAAGGATAACTTTAGCATTTTAGCTATTTACTACTTTTTAGCTACTTTGCAGCTGCTTATCATGTTAGATAACCCTTCCCCTAACCCTTTAACCTAACTCCTAACCCTAACCTTAACCCTCTAACCCTAACCCCTAGCCTAGGTTTGCCACAACAAATTGGAATTCGTAACATATCATATGAATTATAATTAGTAACAAGATATTATATGAAATGGATTATGGACATCCACAAATGAATACATACCATACGAAACGTAACATATCATACAAATGGAGGGAGACAGATTTATATTTACTATGTTAGGTCTACCCCTGAGTCCAGGTTGATACACTTGATGTGTACACACATCAAACCAAACCGTGTGTGAAGTATAGGGTTAGAAAATTCCTGAAACTTTTAATAAATTCCCTCATTGGAGAATTCCTGGAATCAGGAGGGAATAAGCAGGAAAACCTGGAATCCTCCAAACAGGATTTCTGGAAAAACAGGGAATTTATTGAAAGTTCCAGGAATTTTGCAACCCTAGTGAAGTATGTGGTTGTGTTGACAGAGTGTGTTGTCAGGATGTTGACAGAATATGTTAACAGGTTATGTTGATCGTGTATTGACAGGGTGTGTGGACAGGCTGTTGACAGAGAGTGTTGACAGGTTATGTTGACAGAAAGTGTTGACAGGTTGTGTTGACATGTTGTGTTGACAGGCAGTGTCAGCGGTTCCCAAACTAGGGGTCGCAACCCCACGTTGGGACACCTGATATGAAAATTGGGTTGAGGGTGAATTTCCAAAATCCAGAAAAAACAAAATATATACAAAAAATATATATATGTAATATAATATCATCTTTGTATCTCAAAATCATTATAATGTGGTTAACCTTAAAAATCTAAATTAATATTATTCAAATCTAAAAGATCAAATTCAACCAGAGAGTGCCCTTAGA
The DNA here is from genome assembly GCF_020615455.1 of Coregonus clupeaformis. Classification (NCBI taxonomy): domain Eukaryota; kingdom Metazoa; phylum Chordata; class Actinopteri; order Salmoniformes; family Salmonidae; genus Coregonus; species Coregonus clupeaformis. The sequence goes on along the minus strand of NC_059211.1, from coordinate 24,803,967 downwards.
TCATGAGAAAAGGCCGCACTTGACTGTTGCTCTTGAATCATTCCCACGGTGAATGGCTAGGCCCGCTACGCTATGAAACCACACACTATTGCAGAGACTTTGATATTACCGGCCACAATTGATACAATAAAAACAATTGCAGAGGCACAGAAACCCACATCAATACCTTTGTCAGATATTTATGCTATTGCTAGCAATCAAGAGGAAACTGACTGAACAACTCAAAAACTCCCCAGCTTATGCTCTCCAAATGGATGTTAGCTGTGAGAGCTGAGATGCCCATGCATTGACTTTTGTTCGCTATAGTTGTCGGGAATGCTATTCACGAGGGCATATTGTTCTGTCTCACGATGCCTGAGCATGAAACAGCACAGGGATGTTCAGTGTACTGCGTGGCTATATTGACGAAAAACAGACTCCATGGAATCGAATGGTGGCCTTTTGCACAAATGGTTACATCTATGGCGGGACAGCGGGCAGGCCTCCGCACTCTAGTTATGAATGTGTCTCCCTCTGCCATATGGACGCATTGTATGATACATCGAGAGCAACTGGCAGCAAAAGATCTGAGCACAGAACTCAGAGATATACTGCAGCAGGCAACTTCGATTATAGACTACATCAAACCACATTCCACTGCACACACGCCTGTTCGCAAAACTATGTGGAGATATGGGATCAGAACATGACAATGTTTTATTTCACACCGAGGCTTGGTGTTTATTGAAGGGCAGTGTTGGAAAGATGTTTCGCATTGAGAGAGGAACTGTTCATTTGTTCATTGTGTCTTGTTCTCAGTGTGAATATTTATCTTATCTAATTCCCATTTTCTCTCTCTCTGTACAATTTCTTTGTTTCAGCTACAGTCTCCTTGTGTCCCCTAACCTCAACATGTCATGATTATCTGCAGTGTGACACATTAATTATTAATTTGGCTGTTATTAATAATCAGCTTTATGATCACTTGATGTCATCATGGGGCACAAGTGGATTTCTATGTTATTACCCACGGTGCCCCTCTCTGTTGTTGCTGTTCTGAGCATGTGTGTTTGGAGGAGGAACACGGGCTGTGGAATGCTCTGCCTGTGACTAACATGTCTGAACAGCCCTGCCTGCCTGGCTCTCCCTCTCAGACAACACACTGAACCTACCGGCCTGTTGTGTGAACTTGCAGGGCCAGGCATAACATAACATACCCTGGCTATGTGAGCTGGTAACTCCTTGAAGAACCAGACATAGGTTAGTAGAAAAGGCATACAGTAAATGGGACCATCATTATGTCCACTGTAGCATGCATATTGTACTCATGCTGTTCCATTCCACATGACATACACATAGTTACATGTCAAAGGATACTCTGACATGTGCTGTATATGCCTACAGTTTGTTTCTGCGGTGGTGTGGGACAGGATGTGTTTTTTAAGGAACTGTAATTGGTGTGCTTTTGAAAGGTTTAGATTTGTCAGGTCAACGCAGGGTTTCTGTAGATTAGTGTCACTGCCTTTTGTTGGGCTAGCAGGTTGTACATTAGCTGCATTAGTGTACATTATCATTGGAGTATGGGACACATTTACAGAGCTACACACTATTATGCTGCAGACATTAAAATGTTGACAGAAACATACTTACCTTATCAAAGGGTTGTTTTTCAACCAGGGCCAGAAGGAAAGGAGCTGAGTCAGCACTGGGTTGTATCATTACTAACTCATCAACTCACTGTATCACAGGATCATTGGAGATACACACTAACCAACGTGTGTGTGAGACAGTTTCTGTGCGTTGTATGAGTGTCTGTGTAATGTGTATGTGAGCCATTCGTATTCATGAGTCATTAGATTTAGTCTCCTATGAATGGTTCTGGCCTCCGTCTACATTTCATGGTTTCCTTACGCCATCATTCATCGTCTTTCCTCCTGGAATGTTGGGCAAAGGTTACCCTGGTGACACAAAGGACTTGTCTCTAGAAAATGGATGACGACTCTGTTAATTTTTTTATACAAACACCACTTTCTCTTTAATTAAACGTGGTGTGAACAAAAGCCAATTAAGAAAGTCCAAACAGACTGATTACTTTAGAAGGACTGAGGCTTAATTTCTCTTTCTTACTAATCATGTAGGCCTGGTTATTGGATGGCTGGTGAGGTGGGCTTTAGCCTGGTCACGTTTCAGCCTGTCATGGCTGTCAGCTGTGTGTCACTCTCTCTTTCCCACCAGAGCAGGTTAGAGCAGGGTAGGCTGGAGCTCCCCGGGGGTGGTTCTGTGACACCATGTTGTCACCCTGCGGATTAACACTGAGATAATGATCTCTGGGAGGTGTTCCCCGGGCACGGGTGTGTCCCCTCTGAATGCTTTGTTGCGTGTGTGTGTGTGTGTGTGCGTGCGTGCGTGTGTGCGTGCGTGTGTGAGTGCATGTGTTTGTGAATGGAAACCTCCGATTTTACTGTTTTATTACACAAAGGGATTGCTTTGGTTAATGAGTTTCAGATACTGTAGAGGACTCTGTGATTGATTGTTCTGCTGTTGTCTGTCTCTCTATATCATTATTTTCTTCTTAACCTGCCTTCTCCCACGAGAGAGAGAGAGAGAGAGAGAGAGAGAGAGAGAGAGAGAGAGAGAGAGAGAGAGAGAGAGAGAGAGAGAGAGAGAGAGAGAGAGAGAGAGAGAGAGAGAGAGAGAGAGAGAGAGAGAGAGAGAGAGAGATGTTCAGCTTTAAAGGTTTCTGTCTGTACGCTGCTCCAGTCAAGATCAGATTACAGGGTGGAGAAAAATCAAACCGTGTTTTCATTTTTCCTGAGTTTTGACTTTTTTCATTCCTCAGGCTCCTGGCGCCTATGATTTGCTCTTTGTCTTGAGCTCTATGTGTCTCTCCCCCCTCTCTCTCTCTCTCTCTCTCTCTCTCTCTCTCTCTCTCTCTCTCTCTCTCTCTCTCCCTTTCTTCCTCCCTCCCTCCCTCCCTCCCTCTCTCTCTGTCTGTTTTGAGATGAAAGCTTCCCCTCCTGAGAGAGTGAAGAACAGCAGGACATGGCTGGTCTCCTCCACACAGGTGCCAGAGAGTAACAGGATAAAACAGTCACTTCATCACAGCGGCCCACTGTGGGGAGCTTCAACTTAGTTATAGTACGGTTCAGCCTGCTGTCATTACCACAGTCCTCCTCCCAAACACACACAGCAAACAGAAAGTGCTTTTATGACTGCCATAACTCACAACTCTCCCTTTTATGTAGGCCAAGGCCTGTGTGTGTGTGTGTGTGTTTACAACTAGGTGATGTGTACTGTGTCCATGTTTATATGCGAGTGTGTATGTCTAGGTGTGTACAGTATAGGCGCTTGTGTGGGCACGTCTATGTTTGTGGGCATGCTTGTTAGAGTACAGTATGTGCACCATTTACAGTCATTGGTGTGGACGTGTGTATGTGCTTCAGCTCAGGTACTGAATGACCTCTATGACAGTCAGGTATATCACCTTTGGAAGGCTATGGAGCGTGTTATGGAAACTGTCTCAGTACCTGCTGGGTTCTCACATGACCGCCAACCACACACACAGATGGAGAGGTTTACTATAGGTTAAAGAGGACCATCACACACTGTTATGATGAGTTTCTGGTATTGAGAAGTTCAGGATGCAAGAGAGCAGTTGACACAGATGGAGATTGGATTCAATCATTATTTAATGGTTATAATAATGAATTCACAAACAGTGACTACGTGCAGTGACTCTTGTCATATGAATGATTTTCATGGAATATCTCTCAGCTTTTATACTGCTCTTCCAACCTACTTTTATCTTATCCAGATGCTAATCATTATTGATTGTCACTCATCCACCCCCATATCATCTACCTCCTTGGTGTAGTGTGGCACCCTAGCCAGGCCATTCCATCACGCACCCATCCTAAGATTAGCACCAGTGGCCCCCAATCTATCTTGGCACACTGACCTTCTATTCCTCACTCGTGACACCACTAACACATGGTGTGTCCCTGTTCATTGTCACTCATTCAGCTTAGGAGTTTACACACATTAATGAATATTGTATCATAAATCATCATATCACACACTATAGGAAAGGTTCTCTCTTATATGACATACTTTGTACTTGATTAGTCAATGTCCATTACAGTGTACATTGATGCTCATTGGATTGAAACCCAATAAGGTTAGTTGATGTCAGTCAATGTCCTGTCGGACTATCTATAACATAATCAGCCAAAGCGATAGCCAATCAGGAGTTGCTTCAGAAAGATGGGCCATAAGGGTGCCAAAAAGATGGCTGTTGCCAGGGTGACGTAGTCCTTGGATGCCAGTGGTCTCTGCCCGTCTGTTCAGGACGGTGTGCCAGGGGAAACCGCCTGTTTCAGAGTTGACGTAGTGATACTACAGTCACAACCTACCTCTAAATGGCATACTGTTTAAATGTACACACAGTGTATTCTGAGAGATATTTGAAACTGTTTATATTTCAGATGTAGGATCTTAATTTGAGCCAGTTTGCTACAGCAGAAAAATTATCCTGCAGCAACGGGAAATGTGAATTATTATATGGATTATAATGAATGGAGATGTTTTTTAGGGGTTGATACATTTTTCAAGTCAGACATTTTCATGTCGAAATTACAAACTTTAGAAGCCTTTTTAAACCTTGAATACACTACAAGTTTGCATTTCCTGCTGTGCAGGAACATTCTCAGCAAAGAGTGATCAAATTAAGATCCTGCGTCTGTATGTCCCACACAGTACACATCTGAATCTGAATAGCTGCAGACAGTAAAGTGTGTGCCATAGAATATTTATCTCTCTGTCTCTCTCTGTGTTTGATGTTGGGATGAGGAGTGTTGATGTTTCTGTAGCCAGAGAAAAAATTAGTTTCTCAGTAGTTCGATATCGGTCTTCTCTGCCAGAAGAGAAAAATCGAAATCAAAAGGAGTGAAATGAGAAAAAAGTCATTAGTGCTGCTGCTGTTCCCACAGTGGCTGGGATTCCTGCTCAGTGTTTCACTGCTTAGTGTGTGTGTGTTTGTGTTGTGTTGTGTGTTGTGTTGTGTGTGTGTGTGTGTGTGTTTTTGTGTGTGCCTGCCTGCTTGTGTGCGTATGCAACACCAAGTTCTCTAGCTCAGCTCAGAGAATACTAAGATTATGAACAATGTCACAAGCTTCCAGCTTGATACAATATCAATGCCTCTCTCTGTCTCTCTATGCAGCTCCATGGACCTCTACATTCAGTGAAATTCACCTGATCCCCCACAGCACCATACCAAGCCTCCCTTGGCCAACCTTAGCCCCGCCCTCTTCATGAGTAGCCAGGAGGAGGTGCCTGAGGTGCCTGAGATTGCCATGGCAATGGCATCAGCACCCCCACCACGACCACCCCCACCACGACCACCACCACCTGCCATGATTGGCTACTGCGGCCTGGAGTCCTCTCCCCCTGACCTGTGCCAGGCATGCGGCCAGAGACACCTGATAGAGGAGAACCATGAGTACCTGTACCGAGACGAGGTGGACGATGACCTCATCTGTCATATCTGTCTGCAGCCACTCATCAGGCCGCTGGACACGCCCTGCGGACACACCTACTGCCAGGAGTGTCTGACCAGCTTCCTGCTGGAGAGTGACTTCTGCCCCGTGGACCGCACCCCTCTCATGCTGCAGAACTGCCGCAAGTCCAGCCTGCTGGTGCACAAGCTACTGGACAAGCTGGCCGTGGCCTGCCCCTTCACTGACCACTGCACCGATACACTGCCCCGAGGAGAGATGGGGGCTCACATCAAGAACAGGTAGGTCCCGTACCCCAACACACCCTAACCCACTATCTACTGTAATAACATATTACCCAAACACACGCTAACCCACTATCTACTATAATAATATATTACCCAAACACACCCTAACCCACTATCTACTGTAATAACATATTACCCCAACACACCCTAACCCACTATCTACTGTAATAACATATTACCCAAACACACCCTAACCCACTATCTACTGTAATAACATATTACCCAAACACACCCTAACCCACTATCTACTGTAATAACATATTACCCAAACACACCCTAACCCACTATCTACTGTAATAATATATTACCCCAACACACTCTAACCCACTATCTACTGTAATAACATGTTACCCCAACACATCCTAACCCACTATCTACTGTAATAACATATTACCCAAACACACCCTAACCAACTATCTACTGTAATAACATGTTACCCAAACACACCCTAACCCACTATCTACTGTAATAACATATTACCCAAACACACCCTAACCCACTATCTACTGTAATAACATATTACCCAAACACACCCTAACCCACTATCTACTGTAATAACATATTACCCAAACACACCCTAACCCACTATCTACTGTAATAACATATTACCCCAACACACTCTAACCCACTATCTACTGTAATAACATATTACCCAAACACACCCTAACCCACTATCTACTGTAATAACATATTACCCAAACACACCCTAACCCACTATCTACTGTAATAACATATTACCCCAACACATCCTAACCCACTATCTACTGTAATAACATATTACCCCAACACATCCTAACCCACTATCTACTGTAATAACATATTACCCCAACACATCCTAACCCACTATCTACTGTAATAACATATTACCCAAACACACCCTAACCCACTATCTACTGTAATAAGATATTACCCAAACACACCCAAACCCACTATCTACTGTAAAAACATGTTACCCAAACACACCCTAACCCACTATCTACTGTAATAACATATTACCCCAGCACATCCTAACCCACTATCTACTGTAATAACATATTACCCCAACACACCCTAACCCACTATCTACTGTAATAACATATTACCCAAACACACCCTAACCCACTATCTACTGTAATAACATATTACCCCAACACACCCTAACCCACTATCTACTGTAATAACATATTACCCAAACACACCCTAACCCACTATCTACTGTAATAAGATATTACTCAAACACACCGTAACCCACTATCTACTGTAAAAACATATTACCACAACACACCCTAACCCACTATCTACTGTAAAAACATTATACCCCAACACATCCTAACCCACTATCTACTGTAATAACATATTACCCAAACACACCCTAACCCACTATCTACTGTAAAAAACATGTTACCCCAACACATCCTAACCCACTATCTACTGTAAAAACATGTTACCCCAACACATCCTAACCCACTATCTACTGTAATAACATATTACCCAAACACACTCTAACCCACTATCTACTGTAATAACATATTACCCCAACATACTCTAACCCACTATCTACTGTAACAACATATTACCCCAACACACTCTATCCCACTATCTACTGTAATAACATATTACCCCAACACACTCTAACCCACTATCTACTGTAATAACATATTACCCCAACACACTCTAACCCACTATCTACTGTAATAACATATTACCCAAACACACCCTAACCCACTATCTACTGTAATAAGATATTACCCAAACACACCCTAACCCACTATCTACTGTAACAACATATTACCCCAACACACTCTATCCCACTATCTACTGTAATAACATATTACCCCAACACACTCTAACCCACTATCTACTGTAATAACATATTACCCCAACACACTCTAACCCACTATCTACTGTAATAACATATTACCCCAACACACTCTAACCCACTATCTACTGTAATAACATATTACCCAAACACACCCTAACCCACTATCTACTGTAATAACATATTACCCAAACACACTCTAACCCACTATCTACTGTAATAACATATTACCCCAACACACCTTAGCCCACTGCACTGATACCCTGCCTCGAGGAGAGATGGAGGCTCACATCAAGAACAGGTAGGAGAAACACTTAAAACCCCAACATGCATTGACACACTGGAAGAGGAGGCTACCCCTACACACTTTACCCACAATCTACTGTAAGAGCAGAGAGACTTCCTCCCCCACAGTATACACAGTGTGACTATAATATAAATCTTCCTAAATATGGTTAGATATTGCAGCACCCATGATAACTGCTGTGTTCTGTTTTCCCCATCTGCTCCTCTCTCTCAAGGCTCATAATGTTGTTGTGATAAAACTGTGTTGACCTCCAGTTAACAGACACACCAAACATCCCTACTGTCTCCCTCCCATCCCTTCCAGTCCCAGGGGGAGAGAGTGCACTTCCTCACCCTGTTTGTTTCATCTGAACCAGCCTAGCTCCTCTGTTTACATATCATTAAAGAGCAAGAGGTTCGGCTGCTCAGTGTTCAGTGTCTGGACTCCTCTCTTCCTTAGCGCTCGTTAACACTCTGTTAGCCCAGAGGCCTGGGAGATAATTACTAGTGCATCTCCCTAGCTATGCACTGCTACTGTACAACAATGTGTTTCCCATTGAACTGAATAGTGATAGTGATTGCATAGCCTCTATCTCCTGAGCCTGCAATCCCCTCGAAGTTCACCAGCTTTCCTTCCCTTTTCCTCCCCCCATCTTCATCCTCTGGTGTCCTGGGTCTCCCACTTACACCTCCCTCCTCCCTCTTTCTCTCTCTATCTCTCCCAAGGCTCCCAGGTTTCCTCTCCGTCTCTTTCATGGTGTGTGAGTGTTGTAGTGAGGTGTGTGGATGTGATGTGATGTGAGTGGGCCAGGGGTCTCTGGGGACCAGCTCCTCTCTGGGAGAGTCAGGAGGAGTCAGGATATGTTATCTATCTGTGGAGGGGAGAGGCTACGTCCTAGGGGAAGAGAATAGGCACTCTAGCCTGAATGGGGATGCCCATCCAGCCTGATACACGCACCTCATAAGGTCATACTGGTAGTTGAACTTTGGTCCTGTCTGCTTGTGGTTGTGGTTGTGCGTTTTTGGTTCAGTGTTTGTGGTCTTGTGTTTGTGGTTGTGTTTGCGGTCCAGTAATTGTGGTTGTGTCCTTGTGGTCATGCAGGATTGCAAGTATGTGTTATGTTTATGATGCAGTGTTTAAGGTCGTAAGTCATTAGGTTTGTGTTTATGGTCAGGTGTTTATAGCCTGTGTTTTGCTTATACATAATTTTACAGTCAGTTTTCCATGTACGTTTATAAAGTGCCTTTCCCAGTGAAAATATGTGAACTATTTGCACTTTAGCGTGTGTAGTTGCAATGATTGTGTTTAGATTCTTGTATTTGTCAGTTCATGTTTCGGACGGGTCATTGGGTTTGTGTGTCCGGGCAGTTGTGCATTGATTCCTCCCATGTTTGGTGAGGCTATGCTTGTAGCCTGGTGTTTCATGTCTCTCAGTATATGTACATGCTGTTTGGGGAGTGCTGTCTATGTAATGTGGGATTGGAGAGGGATTTGTCTAAATTCAGATTACCCTGCAAAAGTCAAGTAAATAACTTTGTCGAAGCATGTGATAAACCAAAAGTTACAAATCCCTTTGCATGCCGATGTATTTTGTGAGATGAGTATTGGTGAGATTTAGGTCCTTGTTTTGTGTTCATACATGGTGAGTGTCCCAAATGGCACTCTGTATAGTGCACTATGGGCCCTGGTCAAAAGTAGTGCACTATAAAGGGAATAGGGTACCATTTGGGACACAGGTGTGACCCTGTGGACATGAAAATTGATTTGATTCTTGTCTGTCAATATGGATAGCCAGTTCTAGAGAATGTGTGCTTGAATGCTTGGGTCTGTGTGCATGTGTATGTACTGTATGCTTACGTGCAGGCCTGTGTGTTTGTGTTGTGTATGTGTGAGTGTGATGTAAGTCCACCTGGCTATAACCCAGAGGTCTGATCTCTGATCTCTACAGTGACAGGTGGCTGTCCTGTCCCTGACCCTACCGACCCTGCTGGTCCTGTCACTTCCTGATGTCACATCGTGATGTCCTGACGATGGTCTGTCATAGGCTCTCATACATTCTGCTGCTGTAATTTGACTTTTTCTACTGCATGGCAGATGGATGCCTCAACCACACCAGAACATCCCTTTTTCACGTTTTGATGCATAGGAGCCACCTTACTAACCTTTGCTCTGTTGATTCCTCTAGCCTCAACTACTCTCCTTCTGGAAGAATATGTTTGAGAGCGGGAACTGAAGAGGAATGGAAATAGGCAAACAATATTAATGTGTGAAGTGTGTATCTGAGTGTGTGTTTAGGTAGTTGTGTGTGTGTGTTTCTGAGTGTGTGTTTGGGTAGTTGTGTGTGTTTCTGAGTGTGTGTTTAGGTAGCTGTGTGTGTGTGTGTTTCTGAGTGTGTGTTTAGGTAGTTGTGTGTGTGTGTTTCTGAGTGTGTGTTTAGGTAGTTGTGTGTGTGTGTTTCTGAGTGTGTGTTTAGGTAGTTGTGTGTGTGTGTTTCTGAGTGTGTGTTTAGGTAGTTGTGTGTGTGTGTTTCTGAGTGTGTGTAATGACTCCTTTGGGCCAGACTGGTTTTTGCTTTTTCACAAACTGCATCCTGTGACAATCCAATTACATTCATTTTCCTGCCAGCCTGTGGCCTTGTGTGGTACACACTGCTTACACACTGCTTACACACACACCAGCTCACACAACTCTACCCCTAAACACACAGCACCCACACATCTCTCTCATATTTACCCATTAAATATTAATCGGGATGGGGTATTTAAACCAGTTAAGTGCCTTACACGGTCCCAGACAAGACAGCACTACACTGAGACTTACTCACCCTTCAGGGTCCCTAACCACTACTAACCACTACCGCAGAGAGGAGAGGAGAGGAGAGGAGAGGAGAGGAGAAGAGAAGAGAAGAGAAGAGAAGAGAAGAGAAGAGAAGAGAAGAGAAGAGAAGAGAAGAGAAGAGAAGAGAAGAGAAGAGAAGAGAAGAGAAGAGAAGAGAAGAGAAGAGAAGAGAAGAGAAGAGAAGAGAAGAGAAGAGAAGAGAAGAGAAGAGAAGAGAGAGAGGAGAGGAGAGGAGAGGAGAGGAGAGGAGAGGAGAGGAGAGGAGAGGAGAGGAGAGGAGAGGAGAGGAGAGGAGCTGTTAGATAGGCCTGCTGTAGAGAGATGGGGACAAGATGAAAAGAGGATAGCTTTAAAGGAGAGAATCAATGTGGGACAAAGTGGTAATGAAATATATTGGGAGAGGAATTGAGAGAAGAGAGAGATGGAGAGACGGAAAGGAGATAAATGAGGGAAGCTGCTGGCTTGAAGTGTTACGCGATAACATGAGTGGAGATCAAAGTTCTCTAACCACCGTCGGTCGGTCACTCCCTCTGGCTCTCTATTTACAGCTGAAGAAGAGAGGGATGACAGAGAGGTGGGGAGATGAGAGGAGAGAGAGGGGCAGAGAAAAAGGAGAGATGACAGAGATGAAAAGAGAGGACAAGATGAAAAGAGAGAGAGATCTATCTATCTAGCCCTGTAAACACTCAAAACAAAAGTCTGCTCATTTGCATGTCCTTTGTCTGCTAGCTCTGTGACCAGCCCTTATGCAACCTTAAGGTGCCCACCTTTATTAATCAATACAGTGCCCACCACCCATTACCTCCTGCAGGTTAACGTTTTCCGTCATGAATCTTGTTCTTGAGGCAGCTCTGCAGAGTGGTCTAGCTAGCACAGCCACAAAGTCTGATTTTAAACCTAACCCTTACCATAACCCTAACCTTAACCACACTGTTAACCGTAATGCCTAAACCTAAACTTAAATTGAGGTCATTTTTACAATACGCTACATGGCCAAAAGTATTTGAGAAACACACTAAGGGGTTATTAGGTACACTATATACACAAAAGTATGTGGACATCCCTTCAAATTAGTGGATTCGGCTATTTCAGCCACACTCGTTGCTGACAGGTGTAGAAAATCGAGCACACAGCCATGCAATCTCCATAGACAAACATTGGCAGTAGAATGGCCTTACTGAAGAGCTCAGTGACTTTCAACATGGCACCGTCATAGGATGCAACCTTTCCAACAAGTCAGTTCGTCAAATTTCTGCCCTGCTAGAGCTGCCCCGGTCAACTGTAAGTGCTGTTATTGTGAAGTGGAAATGTCTAGAAGCAACAACGGCTCAGCCGCGAAGTGGTAAGCCACACAAGCTCACAGAACGGGACCGCTGAGTGCTGAAGCGTGTAGCGTGTAAACATCTTCTGTCCTCAGTTGCATCACTCACTACCGAGTTCCAAACTGCCTCTGGAAGCAATGTTAGTCGCGAGCTTCATGAAATCGGTTTCCATGACCAAGCAGCCACACACAAGCCTAAAATCACCATGCACAATGCCAAGTGTCGGCTGGAGTGGTGTAAAGCTCGCCGCCATTGGACACTGGAGCAGTGGAATCACTGGAGTGATGAATCACACCATCTGGCAGTCCGACGGATGAATTTGGGTTCAATGGGCAGATGCCAGGAGAACGATACCTGCCCGAATGCATAGTGCCAACTTTAAAGTTTGGTGGAGGAGGAATAATGGTCTGGGGCTGTTTGTCATGGTTCAGGCTAGGCCCCTTAGTTCCAGTGAAGGGAAATCTTAACGCTACAGCATACAATGACATTCTAGACGATTCTGTGCTTTCAACTTGGTGGCAACAGTTTGCGTAAGGCCCTTTCCTGTTTCAGCATGACAATGCCCCCATGCATTTAACGAGGTCCATACAGAAATGGTTTGTCAAGATCGGTGTGGAAGTACTTGACTGGCCTGCACAGAGCCCTGACCTCAACCCCATCGAACACTTTTGGGATGAATTAGAACGCCGACTGCGAGCCAGACCTAATCGCCCAACATCAGTGCCCGATCTCACTAATGCTCTTGTGGCTGAATTGAAGCAAGTCCTCGCAGCAATGTTCCGACATCTAGTGGAAAGCCTCCCCAGAAGAGTGGAGGCTGTTATAGCAGTAAAGGAGGGACCAACTCCTTATTAATATTAGCCCATGATTTTATAATGAGATGTTCGACGAGCAGGTGTCCACATACTTTTCGCCATGTAGTTTAAAAGGCAACCTGCTGACCTCCTTACCCATAACCAGCCCCAATGTCAGTCACTGTACTGTAATTCAGCCCCTAAACCCTGCTCAGCCAATCAAGTGTAGATTATTATTTGGGGAAGTTGTTTTTGTTTTGTTATTGTCTAAAGGCATCAGCCTGCTTCAGTTTGGCTGACGCCTAGCCGAAGTCGGCTAGCCGAACCGAACCGAACGAGTGTGCTCACATACTCCCTTAAAAGACGCTTGAAAAATGAGAAAAAAGCTTCAATAGTACGGTTTGTCCATTTAGAGACGTCGTAGACAGTATACACTTCCTCAAAATAGTCAGAATTAATCAAAGATAACTCAAGAAATCTGTCAATAATTTTGATGTTTTCACAGAGGAGATCTTAGTCGTGCCATTTTACATCTAACTAAGATGTTTGGAGCAGTATATCTCAATGAGAAAATGTGCATGTGTCTTGTTGAATGACAACAAAGACTTTGTTGAAGAATCCCTACTGTTGACCAATCACCGGCGAAGGGGCGTAGACTTCAGCTCCAAACTTCGGCTTTCCTCCAGATTTTTATTTTATTTGCCCAAACAGCCCAAAAAAACTAACCGAAGTCCAAAACAAACAAAAACGTCACAATATGTTGTCATAATGTCTCCTGAGTGGCGCAGTGGTCTAAGGCACTGTATCGCAGTGCTAACTGTGCCACTAGAGATCCTGGTTCGTATCCAGGCTCTGTCGCAGCCGGCCGCGACCGGGAGACTCATGGGCGGCGCACAATTGGCCCAGCGTCATCCAGGGTAGGGGAGGGAATGGCCGGCAGGGATGTAGCTCAGTTGATAGAGCATGGCGTTTGCAACGCCAGGGTTGTGGGTTCGATTCCCACGGGGGGCCAGTATAAAAAAAATATGTATTCACTAACTGTAAGTCGCTCTGGATAAGAGCGTCTGCTAAATGACTGAAATGTAAATGTAATAATATATGCACAAACTCTTCCGGACTGTTTTGGCTGGTAAGCATGCGGACACCTTGCAGGCTTATCAAACATGGTCTAGCCACTCTCACTGCCCCTGTTCCAATTCACACACCCCCACAACACTTTCCCTGAATGAATCGCTGGGCATCTGACCACTGGTTTAGTTCAGTCAATAATTATTATAACAGTTAACTCCCCTTTCCTGTTCTGTCTATCAGTCTGTTTCACTCCATTCACAAAAACAGGCTTCTATCTTTGTAATGAATATTGTGTGCAGTGTGTTCTCTCCCCTGCTCATCGTCTCGTTTTTTTCATGGACCAGTGTATGTGCGGGCAGGAGGAGGTTAATGCAGTAGCTGTGTGTGTAAGTGTGTATGTGTGTGTGTGTGTGTGTGTGTGTGTGTCTGTATGTGTGTGTGTGTGTGTGTGTGTGTGTGTGTGTGTGTGTGTGTGTGTGTGTGTGTGTGTGTGTGTGTGTGTGTGTGTGTGTGTGTGTGTGTGTGTGTGTGTGTGTGTGTGTGTGTGTGTGAGAGAGGGAGGGAGGGGGATTGCGACCAATCAGAGAAGCCCCAGGTAACCCCCCCCCCACCCCTCCCCTCCATTTGTTTGGTCTGCTCCATCTCTCCCTCTCAGTGGTTCCTGCTGCAGTATAAGTCACAGGCTGCGCTGTTCCCTCTGACACACATACACACACACTCGTACGAGCGCAAATCCTCTTACACCTCGCTAGCTCCCAGAGCAGATTAGAGCCTGCACATCTCAAATCGTATTCCAAATGTGCCACTTTCCCCTGGTTCTCCTCCCTCCTCTTCCTCCTTCTCCTCTTCATCCTCTACCTCCACGGGACCTCTTCTCTGCACCTGCTTCTTCTTCATCCTCCACTCCGTCTTCAACCTCTGGCAGCTGTCCGCTCGCCTCTGCAGCTGAGATGACCAGGCAGCCTCTCTGAGGGAGAGAGAGAGAGAGAGAGAGAAAAGAACGGGAGGAGGAGGAAAAGAAAAAAGCAAGGGAGTAATTTAGACCTGAGAGCTACTCCGGAGAAAGAAGGGAAGAAGGGAGAGGGTCAGCACGGTTAGGCTCAGAGAGGAGGAGGAGGTGGAGGAAGGGAAAGAGGAGGAGAGAGCTCCAGTGCAGAAGGAGAGAGGGAAGAGGAAAGCGAGAAAGAGAGCGAGAGAGAGCTGACTGTGTATTGACTATGAAGGCTCTGCTGCTGCTGGTTCTACCCTGGCTCAGCCCAGCCAACTACACTGACAATGTGGGCAACTTGCACATCCTCTACTCTGAGCTGTGAGTACTGTACCACTGTACCACTCAGCATAGACCTGCTGCATCCATTCACCCCCATCACATCACCCCATCACTCCCCTCCAACATCAGCAGCCCATGCAGCCATGCAGTGTGTGTGTGTGTATCTGTGTGAGCATGCGATAGTGTATGTCTGTGTATGTGCATGTTTGTGCGTGTGTGTTTGTGTTTTAATCTGGCTATAAAGAGAGTGTATGGCTCTATGGCCATTTGCTCTGTTATTAACTTGGATAAAGGTTTCTGTAGCAGTGGCCATTGGTTGCCTTTGCAGCGGGATGCGGTTGCTGTGGCAGGTATAGGGTTTTGTGCAGACAAGGTCTGTTTGGATGCTCCAGAGCAGCACTGCAGCATGGGAGCGCTCTCATCAGGACTGCGGGATGTGATGTGTGTGTGTGTGTTTACTGTTTCTGTGTGTGTGTGCGGTCTATTGATTTGTAACTAAATGTGAACCTGTGTACGGCTGTTGCTAAATGCTTTGATGGTCTCTGTATGTGTGCGATATTTAGTTATTCATTAGTTATTCAGATGTGGAGTACATACTTGGCCATACCTGTGTGAGAGTGCCTGTTTGATACTTCCTTCATTCTAGTAGGATTGTTTTATAGCAGGTCTCCAGTAGAGCACCTCTTGTACATCTGCTTGTTCACTGTGTGTGAATAGTCATGTTCACAAGGAGCATTCCAACCAAAACAAAGAGCAAACACTTGCTATATCCACTCAGAGAAACATATTCATCGCTATAAACATCACAGCAACACAAAAACACAGGCATTCACCAATCACCACTGCAACAATCATCCAGAAAGATACACAAGATGCACAGCAAACCACAACAACAACAACCATAACCCTTCGGAATAAAAAACATATCCACACACACACAGCTCATTCACATTGTTCTGACACCCCCACACACTTACGGAGCCCATTCAGTCATAGTTAATGTGAAACGCACTCTTACTGAGGCACTTTGACACCATGGCAACAACCCTCTCATCTAGCCAGCTGAATTCATCATACTGAGGAATGGATGATGATCTCACTTCCTATTTAATTCCACTGGCTCAGGTTCTCATGTTTTAAAATAGACAACATCCTCCATAAAGTAAGCCTAAACAAGTGCTGCATAGTTACTGTTGATTTTCATTATAGGTTTGCTAGTGTGGATAATTGCGTGTTGTATGTAGAGATTTGGGCTGTGCAGCTGAATCTTATTTGTGAATATAGGTTTGGGTCTGTGTGTATGTTTCTAAGTGTGTCTATATTGGTATACTCTTTCTACGGTTTGACTATGTGGGCATTCATTCTCTTTGTATGCATATAGACTGAGTCTTTCTGGGAATAGTCTATATTCGCCCTCAGTGCTTTCTGTCTCTCTCAGTGATATTGGCCATACTCAGCAGACTTGTGAAACCTGGGGCTCACAGATCTCTAAGCTGGTATCCTTCTGTCCTCGCCAGTCCCCAGTCTGAAGGAAATGTCCCATTATGCTGCATGAATACAGGGAACAATGCAACGCTTTACCAATTCTCCTATTCCATTGTGAGGATCCTCTATTGAGTGGAGCTTTAGCTCCTGCAGACACTCAGATCCCCTATTGGACAGCTATGCATCCTAGAGAGATGGGGGAGAGGAGAGGGGGAGAGGGAGAGAGGAGAGAATAGGATTGGAGAGGAGACCAGGGAAAGAGATGGCAAGAGAACAGGTGGGGGAGGAGAGGTATCAGAAAGGGGAGAGATGGCGAGAGGGGGAAAGGAGAAAGAGGGGAGGAGAGGGGAGGAGAGGAGAGGATGTTAAAGGAGGAGAGAAGAGGTGCAATGAGAATAGAATATAAATAGAAAGAAGGGTATAGAGGAGGAAGGAAAGAGGGGAGGAGAGAGTAGAGGATAAGGTCACTTCCTGGCCCTGCATCCCATCTGTCCATGCATACGGCTGCCATAGCAATGGGACCGTGAGGGGCCCGTTGGGAGCACGTTCAGCATGTGGGTCATTCCAATGAGGGATTGTTTGTAAATACCGTGAGCGCTTTCTCTCCTCTCCTCGTGTGTGTGTGTATCTGTGTGTGTTTCTGTGTGTCTGTGACAGGGGGCATTTGTTGATTATGACACGATAGATAGGGAAAAAAGGAGCAGACAAATGCAGACAGTGTTTTTCTGGCTGGCTGGAGAGCTGGCTGGAGAGCTGGCTGGAGAGCTGGCTGGAGATCTATGGCATACCATTAATCTTTATCCACAGCCCTGACAGCCAGGAGCAGCCTTCAGCTCTGCTCCCTCTGTGGGACCAGCATTTCATCTCTCTCATCCTCTTTAGCTCTCTTCCTCTCACTACGCTTTTCTCTGCCTCTCTCTCGGTTGTCTGCCCTGCATTTCTCTGTTTACCACTAAAGTGATTTAATTATATGAGAGAAATGATATTGTATTGTATGTTATCTTGCACACACATACACAGACAGTATACAGTACAGTAGAGAGAGGGAGAGGGAGAGAGAGAGAGAGAGAGAGAGAGAGAGAGAGAGAGAGAGAGAGAGAGAGAGAGAGAGAGAGAGAGAGAGAGAGAGAGAGAGAGAGAGAGAGAGAGAGAGAGAGAGAGAGAGAGAGAGAGAGAGAGAGAGAGATAATAGGTGTTGTTGTTCCGTATTGAAATCTTTAATAGAGTTACCACCATTGCTCTCTGTCAGCACCAGCCAATTGAAACGTAGCACTGGCACACACACACAAGAGCACCTATGACGTTTCTCTCCATGTGTCCCTGTACATATTGTACACGGGGGGCCAGTATGAAAAATTTATGCACTCACTAATTGGAAGTCACTCTGGATAAGAGCGTCTGCTAAATTACTAAAATGTAAATGTAAATGTACACACACACACGCGCACTAACGCACACACACACGCACAAACAAAAAAATCGCACAAAAGACATGAACGCTGCGTCCACTTACCACCCCTTTAGCAAACATATACATAATCCACTCAATTTTTCCATAACACACACACGCACACACTGCCACACACGTCTCACCCCTCCCCCAGCACACATGCCCTCTACTCCCCTGATAATCACATTGCAGTGCTATCGAGTGTTAATTATGAATCTGTGTTCATTTCTGGGGCCTGGGCTGGCTTGCCTTAAACACTATGATTGGTTTAGCGTCCGTCCTTTCAACCTGAATCTCCAAGGTGTTTGATCTCCCCTAAAGCTTGACGTAGAGAGAGCTGCGGCGTACTCCCAGTGCTCCCAGAGCCTTCCGCACTGACGTATCCTAACAGGATTAGCCGCCGCCTGGCCACAGAGTAGGGGATCTGAACGATAAGAGGCATTTGTTTATTCCAGGTCCATCCCATCCCCAGTCAAAGACATACCGTACCCTGACTACCATCCCGGCCCAGGCCCATCTTAGTCTTGTGGCTGGGTGGAGGGCTTGCTTCACTAATTACACTTTTGTTTGGATTAAATATAAATCATTTTTCTGCGGTCAGGCGGCTCTCCCTGTCTCAGCGCATCTGTCAGGCTGAGGTCAGAGGAATGGAGCAGAGGAGGGTATAGAGGCTATGATTAAATCAGGACAACAGACAAAATCTTATCCAACTGTACACGCAAATGTACTTTCTCACTGGAGACCATTCTGACCACCTGACTCCACATTGTTAGTGGTTGATGCTCACATACCATGCATAAAACGCACTTCCTGTAGCTATACTCTAACATAGGAACATACAGTGCCTTCGGAAAGTATTCAGACCCATTTACTTTTTCTACATTTTGTTAGGTTACAGCCTTATTCTAAAATGGATTAAATCGTTTTTTCCCCTCATCAATCTACACATAATAACCCATAATGACAAAGCAAAAACAGGTTTTTAGAAATGTTTGCTAATTTATAAAATAAAATAAAACTGAAATATAACATTTACATAAGTATTCAAACCCTTTACTCAGTGCTTTGTTGAAGCATCTTTGGCAGCGATTACAGACTTGAGTCTTCTTGGGTATGAAGCTACAAGCTTGGCACACCTGTATTTGGGGAGTTTCTCCCATTCTTCTCTGCAGATCCTCTCAAGCTCTGTCAGGTTGGATGTCGAGCGTTGCTGCACAGCTATTTTCAGGTCTCTCCAGAGATGTTCGATCAGGTTCAAGTCTGGGCTCTGGCTGGGCCACTCAAGGACATTCAGAGACTTGTCCCGAAGCCACTCCTGCGTTGTCTTGGCTGTGTGCTTAGGGCCATTGTCCTGTTGGAAGGTGAACCTTCGCCCCAGTCTAAGGTCCTGAGCGCTCTGGAGCAGGTTTTCATTAAGGATCTCTCTGTACTTTGCTCTGTTCATCTTTGCCTCAATCCTGACTAGTCTCCCTGCCGCTGAAAAACATCCCCACAGCATGATGCTGCCACCGCCATGCTTCACCGTAGGGATGGTGCCAGGTTTCCTCCAGACGTGACACTTGACATTCAGGCCAAAGAGTTCAAGCTTGGTTTCATCAGACCAGAGAATCTTGTTTCTCATGGCCTGAGAGTATTTTGTGCCTTTTGGTAAACTCCAAGCGGGCTGTCATGTGCCTTTTACTGAGGAGTGGCTTCCGTCTGGCCACTCTACCATAAAGGCCTGATTGGTGGAGTGCTGCAGAGATGGTAGTCCTTCTGGAAGGTTCTCCCATCTCCACAGAGGAACTCTAGAGCTCTGTCAGAGTGACCATCGGGTTCTTGGTCACCTCCCTGACCAAGGCCCTTCTCCCCTGATTGCTCAGTTTGGAAGAGTCTTGGTAGTTCCAAACTTCTTCCATTTAAGAATGATGGAGGCCACTGTGTTTTTGGGGACCTTCAATGCTGCAGACATTTTTTGGTACCCTTCCCCAGATCTGTGCCTTGATACAATCCTGTCTTGGAGCTCTACCAATAATTCCTTCGACCTCATGGCTTGGTTTTTTCTCTGACATGCACTGTCAACTTTGGGACCTTATATAGACAGGTGTGTGCCTTTCCAAATCATGTCCAATCAATTGAATTTACCACAGGTGGACTCCAATCAAGTTGTAGAAACATCTCAAGGATGATCAATGGAAACAGGATGCACCTGAGCTCAATTTCGAGTCTCATAGCAAAGGGTCTGAAAACTTATTTAAATATTTATTTGTTATTAATTTGCACAAATTTATAAAAACCAGTTTTTCGCTTTGTCATTATTGGGTATTGCGTGTAGATTGCTGAGGATTTGTATTTATCTAATCCATTTTAGAATAAGGCTGTAACGTAACAAAATGTGGGAAAAGTCAAGGCGTCTGAATACTTTCCGAAGGTACTGTACAATATGTATGGATGAACAGACAACTGTGATGTGTGATATCACTTCCACCCAAACATGAATGTAAAGGACACACTTAGAGAGAGAGAGATACTGTATCTGCACATACGCACGCACACGTGCACATAGACGCACACACACACACACACACACACACACACACACACACACACACACACACACACTCACAGAGGTACACATTATCACACGACCCATGCGTAGCCTACACATACACACACACAAAAGCAGTGATTAATTATTTCAGAAAATAATTAATGCATGAGAGAAAGAGAGCAGAGGGTAGTCTTTGTAACTTTGAGAGTCTTCTCCTCTAATGTCATACAGACATGTTGAGCATGGCCCGCGGGAGACTAGGTTAGCTTGGAGGACAAGGGGAGGCGATGAAGATTGGGTGGTTAGAGAGATGCAATGTCTATGCAAGGCAGAGTTCTATTAAATATACTGTGTTGATTGGGTGGGTATGAATGTTGCAGCACATATGTTTGTTTGTGCATGTATACTGTAGTACTGTAGTATTCTACTGCCTAACTGTAGCGTAAAATAATGACACATACTGAAGAATGACAAGGCATTCATACCATCCTGTTGAATAGGACTCTGGTCTGCCTGTATCAGTGTGTCTCTGGTCTGCCTGTATCAGTGTGTCTCTGGTCTGCCTGTATCAGTGTGTCTTTGGTCTACCTGTATCAGTGTGTCTTTGGTCTACCTGTATCAGTGTGTCTTTGGTCTACCTGTATCAGTGTGTCTCTGGTCTGCCTGTATCAGTGTGTCTTTGGTCTACCTGTATCAGTGTGTCTTTGGTCTACCTGTATCCGTGTGTATATTGAGCTGCAGCCTGTTCTACAAGGTGGATATCTCTCCTCTGCTGACTGTCTTATCGGCACGGTCACGTTCCTTATGAGTGGCCAGCACAGACAGTGGAGCACAGCTATCTCAGAGACAGAGAGAGAGAGGGAGAGAGAGCGAGACAGAGGAGAGAGGGAGGAGAGGAGATGAGAGGAAAGCAGGAGCTAGTCTAATCTGTCATGTCAGTGATGTGATGTGATGCCCTGGCTGCCTCGTACCACGCCCCCTGGCCACGCCCCAGGCCACACGTCACCCAGCGACCGTGGCGCGTAGCGGGAAACAAATAGGGCCCAGCGGAACTATGGTAAGGCACTGCAGGGATAGTTTCTGTGGTGACCTTGTTTCCATGGGGGGTGGACAGGCTGGTGGAGGCACGGGTTCCACGGCAACACGGCCCACCAGCCCGCTCTCTGGCCATGTGACCATGTGAGAAATGAGACCATAGAGAGCAGAGGCATGCAGAGTGGCACCTAGAGCACTGTGGGATACTAGCAGAAAGGGAACACAGGACTCCACTTAGCAGGGGGTAATATTGGAGTGTTACCCATGACACACACACAGAAACACAATATTGCACATTCTGACAGAATACCAGATATGTGAAATGTTTTGTATGCTAGGCTACTCTGGCGCTATATTAGTAGCATGTTAGGGGAAAGTAAGCTAATCACTTTAACGAAATACAATACAAGTCTAAGTTAATAGGAGATTACAACAGAGATACATCTATTATTCATATATACTCTACTAGCACACTCACGTACATATAACTATACACCCACACCCACACACAGGCCTCTAAAGTCACAGTGAATAGAATATATAATTCACCAACAGGTCCTCTGGAGGCTGTCCTTGACTGCCTTTTAACATTAAAGGTTCTCACGCTCACACATACACACACGCATGTAAAGTGCACACACATACACACTCACAAAAACCTCCACATACTTTACCTAGTAACCCTTAGTGTGTTTCTCAAACACATCAAAGACTCTCACAGTGCTGGAAAGAATGATACAGACATAATTCCCACTGCAGTCATTCTTGCCTGCCATGGTATTGGCCTTATAGACTTACATTGAAGCACTGACAATTCCCGGAATTTCAATGAAAGATACCTTTGTTATGTAGTGGAGACATGGCTGTTATTGTAGCGAGCTCAGAGCCAGCTACACTCCCGAGCCGAGGAGGAGAGAATAAATCAGCTCTGTACTTGCTGTGCTGTTCTCCTCTGACAGAGAAAAAGAGAGAGAGAGAGTTACAAGGTGGAGGGAGAGAGAGGAGGAGAGAGCAGAAAGGATGGATGGAGAGAGTACAAAAGAGAGAACAGGATGGAGGAGAAGGAGATGAGTACAGAGAGGCAGACTGTTGGTTGAAACACCACACTCATACAATGACTGCTGCATATACTGTACATCTTTCCTGGCTGATCATGTCAGGTCATGGCTTTGGCTGATGATGGGACTCTAATATTGATTGGAGAAAAGGCCTGATTCAGAGCTGAGGCTGATGACCTCATTGACTAAGGGCTGGGCTGGGCTGTGTCCCTGATGGGGTGTTTTCTTTTAGATCATTACATTTTAGTCATTTAGCAGACACTCTTATACAGAGCAATTTACGGGAGCAATGAGGGGTAAGTGCCTTGCTCACATCGACAGATTTTTCACCCAGTCGGCTCTGGGATTCGAACCAGTGACCTTTCGGTTATTGGCCCAACACTCTTAACCGCTAGTCTACCTGCCACCCCAGGGTTGGTGAACCAACCCTGCCAAACCAGATCAGCCAGACTTACAGTAGCTAGCACAGCTGAGCCACCTGATTTTGTGTTTGTGGGTGTCTGTGATATGAGCCCTGCATGTGTTTGTCTCGGGCCTGAGGGGCTTTGTTGTTAAGTCACACCCTATAGCTGAGATTCAACCTTATTCAGTCGTTGAGAATTTCAGCTGATGCTTCATCATAGCTGACATTTCCTCTGAGCAAAAGCAGCGGAATCCAATCAACACACCAGCACGTCTACTGATAAATGTTCTTTCAGTTCATTAATTCTCTCCCCCTTCCTTCCCTCCCTCTCTCTCTCCCTCCCTCCATCCCTCCCTCCATCCCTCCCCCTCTCTCTTTCCCTCCCTCCCTCCCTCCCTCCCTCCCTCCCTCCCTCCCTCTCTCTCTCTCTCTCTCTCTCTCTCTCTCTCTCTCTCTCTCTCTCTCTCTCTCTCTCTCTCTCTCTCTCTCTCTCTCTCTCTCTCTCTCTCTCTCTCTCTCTCCCTCCCTCCCTCCCTCTCTCTGTATATTGTATATGGTCTACTCTAAAGAAAGAAAGCTACTAGTAATTGATAAACTGATCTAATTTAGAAGCCATTGAACACAGATGTTCTCTTCTTTTCTCCAGGCCTTTGTCACTATGGATTTAATTAATAAACAATATCCCTCCCCATGTCGTGTCTGTGTGTGTGAGTGTGAGTGTGTGTGTGTGTGTGTGTGTGTGTGTGTGTGTGTGTGTGTGTGTGTGTGTGTGTGTGTGTGTGTGTGTGTGTGTGTGTGTGTGTGTGTGTGTGTGTGTGTGTGTGTGTGTCCATGCCCCAGGTGCTCCCCTGTGCTCCTGTGTTCTCTCATCCACTAGGAGAGGAACTAGGGCCTAGGTGCTCGTTTCACACAGATTCCTGTGGGAAAGAAAGGAAGGGTTGGGTTTTATTTCTTCAAACAGTTTAAAGTGAGTTCCTCTGTGATGTGTCAAAAGCTCTCCCAGACAGGCAGACAGTTTCCTGTCAAAAGTTGAATCCTTGGGACAGTGAATTACTTTTGGAGAGTAGGAGAAGAGGTTTTTTCCCTCTTCTATTCTTGCGATTAGTGAGATTTTGAGTATCTTAATCCAGAGGCTTTGTTGCCGAGGCAATTAGTTTCAGTTTCATCTTGTGATAAAGCATAGATAGAGATTAGAAAGAGTATACTCCTCAGTTCAGAAGATAAGAAGGTTGATTAACAGGAACGCTCAGGAATGATGGTATATCACCAACATAGGCCTCCTGGGCAGAGCTATTGTCAGTCCCAAACTACTCTCTCTTTCACAGTGGCATAGATACGTTTATTTTCTCTCGGCCTCTCTTATGTCAGGAGTTACACTACCGGTCAAAAGTTTTAGAACAGCTACTCATTCAAGGATTTTTCTTTATTTTGACTATTTTCTACATTGTAGAATAATAGTGAAGACATCAAAACTGTAGTAACAAAAAAAAGTGTTAAACAAATCAAAATATATTTTATATTTGAGATTCTTCAAAAAGCCAAGAGAATGCCAAGAGTGTGCAAAGCTGTCATCAAGGCAAAGGGTGGCTATTTGATGAATCTCAAATATAAAATATAGTTTGATTTGTTTAACACTTGTTTGGTTATTACATGAGTCCATATGTGTTATTTCATAGTTTTGATGTCTTCACTATTATTCTATAAAGTAGAAAATAGTCAAAATAAAGTAAAATCCTGGAATGAGTAGGTGTTCTAAAACTTTTGACCGGTAGTGTATATTCCAATGTGTTTTAAGATCTGAGCTGTCATGGAGTGAGCTGGGAGAGGATTGCACTGCAGGACTCCTATAGTCTGGATTAACACTGCTGGATTCTCTACTGCCAGAAGCGGAGAAGGGCCCGGCGGGGGACTGGGTTGGTTCCTATAGGACTCTCAGTAACTCAGTAGCCATCAGAGAGAGGAGAGGATACTATACACCAACCTCAGAGTGGATACGCCCATCAGAGATCAGGTCACAACACTGGACCATCCTTGACTGTTGGGAGAGAGGATACACTCTGGGTATTCAAGGCCATTCATGCACACACACACAAGTACACACACACACAGAGACACACACACACATATATATACACACACACACACACACACAGACAGACACACACACTCTGGGAACCCTGTGTCCGTACCTGACTGACTGATCTAGCTTATATTTTAATAGTGGCCTGGTTATTTGTGGTGGCTATGTATTCTGTGCAGATATGCTTCTGTGCTGCGCTCAGTGAGGGATAGGAGAGGAGATCGTAGCGTAGTGTAGCGCAGCGTATTTAGGTAAGGGAGGATAATCCACTCAACCCTAAAGAGGATTGAAGAATCTCACAGGCTTTGATAAGTTGTGAGCTGGTGTTTATTTCACATCATATGAACAGAACTGTTTGCGTCACATCCAGCCAGGGCGCTTCCTCCCCTCTCCCCTCTCCCCTCCGCCACCGCCACCTCTCCCATGGCATGCTGGGTAATTATTATTGTGCTAGAGGGGAAGGGGGGAGGGGGGAGGAGGGGAGGAGGAAAAGAAAGGAGAGGGAGGGAGGATGGGTGAGAAGGTTTTAGGTTTAAGGAAGGGGTTAGTGTTGCTGTTCCTTAGCTATCTCTCTCCAGATCACAGGGTTGAGGGAGATTATGTGATAATTGAAGCGTCTCTCTGTGTCTGTAACTGTGGAGAACTAGGCCTGGTGTACTGCTGCTGAGGCAGGCAGCTAGTGCTAATGTGCCAACACAAAGCTTTTCCATGATCCCCGGAACACAAATCACTCACTGACACACACAGGGGAGGGGACAGAAAAACACAATTTACTCTACAGTAGGAGGTTGTGTTTGTGTATTAGATAGGAGGGCAGACAAAAAAAAAGAGTAGTTGGTTCTGAAGAAAATTATGCGAGATTTGTCTTTTTGTTAGCTTGTATACTCATAGGATACTTTGTAGGCTCTGGGGTCCGCAGCTGCAGGACCACCCTGTCTGTCCCTCTGTGACTTGGGGACTGTTGTCTGGGTTGCCTGTTCCTGGCCTCAGACTGGAGAGATTGTGGCCTTAATTCCTCCAGACAGCCATTAAAGCTCTAAGCAGCAGTGGAGATATGCCTAAGTGGCTAAGGCAGCACTGTGCCTCTGATCCCCAGAAGGAAAGGGATTTGATTTAAGGGTAGCCAAATCCCTTAACGACAAGGAACACACGAGACAATGACTAGCGTGTCATCTCTGAGGGGAAGACCATATTGTACCGTGAGTTTCCGCTCTAATAGATAATGCCTTCTAGTTATTTTCAAACCACCTGGGTGATGCACTGGTCACACACCTTGGGTGAGCTTATTACTTGGATAATATTTGGATATACAATAAATTTGATGGTACAGACTCTACAGCTTATTTCATACCCGGCAAGACTGTCTGGTGACTTGCAGGATGAAGACAGGAAGACAGACAGGTACACCCACAGATGGACAGACGGGGAGACGGACAGACAAACAGACAAACAGACAGGGAGTCAGACGGGGAGACAGACAGGAAGACGGACAGACAAACAGATGGGGAGACAAACAGACTGGGAGACAGACGGGTAGACAGACAGACAAACAGACGGGGAGACCAGGACACCGGTAGACATAAGAAGTAGCCTTTGACAGACCTGATCAAATGGTATGTGTGCTTTTATTAATGGTTATTCAAATATGGCACCAGGATTAAAAGGAAATTGCTGGTTGGGTGGTCTCTGAGATTTACATACCTGAATGGAAACTTCTTCATCACTCTCTGAACAGCTCTGTTAACTTGATTTTCCACTGCCGAGGGTGAAATAATATTATGGGAATGTTGTCTAAGGATTTAATTGCTTACTGTCAGCTTGGCCCAATGTACTGTACTACAGGCTTTACCATCTGTAGGTGTATCGCAGTGTCTGTCTGTGTGTGTGTGTGTGTCAGTGGCTGATGTGGATGTGGTGTAGGAGTCAGGCGCAGGACACAGAAGCTACTTCCAACAGACTTTACTGGAGGACACGAAATACAAAGAAAAGGGTCTCAACAAAACAAGGAGGCGAGCGATTACGCAACAGTGCGCAAAAACACTCCAATGCACAAGCAATACGCAAAAGTGCGTCTGGACTCTAAAACACAATAGAGCAAAATACCAGCACCTACGGACAGGCGGAACAATTACACACAACTCACTACAAACAAAACGAGACACATATAGGGAACATAATTAACACTAACAGGAAACAGGTGAACAAGGAAGACAAAACCAAACAAACATCGATAACATACAACGGTGGCAGCTAGTACTCCGGGGACGACGACCGCCGAAGCCTGCCCGAGCAAGGAGGAGGAGCAGCCTCGGCCGAAACCGTGACAGTACCCCCCCCTTGACGCGCGGCTCCAGCCGTGCGCCGACCCCGGCCTCGGGGACGACCAGGAGGACGCGGAGCAGGGCGCGTGGGATGGCCACGGTGGTACTCAGTCAGGAGAGATGGGTCTAAGATGTCCCTCCTCGGCATCCAGCACCGTTCCTCCGGGCCATACCCCTCCCACTCCACGAGATACTGGAGACCCCCCATCCGACGTCTCGAATCCAAGATGGACCGAACTGTGTACGCCGGAGCCCCCTCGATGTCCAATGGGGGCGGAGGAGTCTCACTTATCTCACAGTCCTGGAGTGGACCAGCTACCACCGGCCTGAGAAGAGACACATGGAACGAGGGGTTAATGTGATAATCAATAGGCAGTTGTAACCTGTAACACACCTCGTTCAACCTCCTCAGGACTTTAAATGGCCTTACAAACCGCCGACCCAGCTTCCGGCAGGGCAGGCGGAGGGGCAGGTTTCGAGTCGAGAGCCAGACTCGATCTCCAGGTGCGTACACCGGACCCTCACTGCGGTGGAGATTCCAAATCAAATCAAATCAAATTTTATTGGTCACATGCGCCGAATACAACAGGTGCAGACATTACAGTGAAATGCTTACTTACAGCCCTTAACCAACAGTGCATTTATTTTAAACAAAAAAAGTAAGAATAAAACAACAACAAAAAAAGTGTTGAGAAAAAAAGAGCAGAAGTAAAATAAAGTGACAGCAGGGAGGCTATATATACAGTAAAATAAAGTGACAGTAGGGAGGCTATATATACAGGGGGGTACCGTTGCAGAGTCAATGTGCGGGGGCACCGGCTAGTTGAGGTAGTTGAGGTAATATGTACATGTGGGTAGAGTTAAAGTGACTATGCATAAATACTTAACAGAGTAGCAGCAGCGTAAAAAGGATGGGGTGGGGGGCAGTGCAAATAGTCCGGGTAGCCATGATTAGCTGTTCAGGAGTCTTATGGCTTGGGGGTAGAAGCTGTTGAGAAGTCTTTTGGACCTAGACTTGGCACTCCGGTACCGCTTGCCGTGCGGTAGCAGAGAGAACAGTCTATGACTAGGGTGGCTGGAGTCTTTGACAATTTTGAGGGCCTTCCTCTGACACCGCCTGGTATAGAGGTCCTGAATGGCAGGGAGCTTTGCCCCAGTGATGTACTGGGCCGTACGCACTACCCTCTGTAGTGCCTTGCGGTCAGAGGCCAAGCAGTTGCCATACCAGGCGGTGATGCAACCAGTCAGGATGCTCTCGATGGTGCAGCTGTAGAATTTTTTGAGGATCTGAGGACCCATGCCAAATCTTTTTAGTCTCCTGAGGGAGAATAGGCTTTGTCGTGCCCTCTTCACGACTGTCTTGGTGTGTTTGGACCATGATAGTTCGTTGGTGATGTGGACACCAAGGAACTTGAAGCTCTCAACCTGTTCCACTACAGCCCCGTCGATGAGAATGGGGGCGTGCTCAGTCCTCTTTTTTTTTCCCTGTAGTCCACAATCATCTCCTTTGTCTTGGTCACGTTGAGGGAGAGGTTGTTGTCCTGGCACCACACGGCCAGATCTCTGACCTCCTCCCTATAGGCTGTCTCATCGTTGTCGGTGATCAGGCCTACCACTGTTGTGTCGTCGGCAAACTTAATGATGGTGTTGGAGTCGTGCCTGGCCATGCAGTCATGGGTGAACAGAGAGTACAGGAGGGGACTGAGCACGCACCCCTGAGGGGCCCCCGTGTTGAGGATCAGTGTGGCAGATGTGTTGTTACCTACCCTTACCACCTGGGGGCGGCCCGTCAGGAAGTCCAGGATCCAGTTGCAGAGGGAGGTGTTTAGTCCCAGGATCCTTAGCTTAGTGATGAGCTTAGAGGGCACTATGGTGTTGAATGCTGAGCTGTAGTCAATGAATAGCATTCTCACGTAGGTGTTCCTCTTGTCCAGGTGGGAAAGGGCAGTGTGGAGTGCGATAGAGATTGCATCATCTGTGGATCTGTTGGGGCGGTATGCAAATTGGAGTGGGTCTAGGGTTTCTGGGATTATGCTGTTGATGTGAGCCATAACCAGTCTTTCAAAGCACTTCATGGCTACAGACGTCAGTGCTACGGGTCGGTAGTCATTTAGGCAGGTTATCTTAGAGTTCTTGGGCACGGGGACTATGGTGGTCTGCTTGAAACATGTTGGTATTACAGACTCAGTCAGGGACATGTTGAAAATGTCAGTGAAGACACTTGCCAGTTGGTCAGCACATGCTCGGAGTACACGTCCTGGTAATCCGTCTGGCCCTGCGGCCTTGTGAATGTTGACCTGCTTAAAAGTCTTACTCACATCGGCTACGGAGAGCGTGATCACATAGTCATCCGGAATAGCTGGTGCTCTCATGCATGCTTCAGTGTTGCTTGCCTCGAAGCGAGCATAGAAGTGGTTTAGCTCGTCTGGTAGGCTTGTGTCACTGGGCAGCTCGCGGCTGTGCTTCCCTTTGTAGTCTGTAATAGTTTTCAAGCCCTGCCACATCCGACGAGCGTCAGAGCCAGTGTAGTATGATTCAATCTTAGAAATGTATTGACTCTTTGCCTGTTTGATGGTTCGTCGGAGGTCATAGCGGGATTTCTTATAAGCGTCCGGGTTAGAGTCCCGTTCCTTGAAAGCGGTAGCTCTACCCTTTAGCTCAGTGCGGATGTTTCCTGTAATCCATGGCTTCTGGTTGGGGTATGTACGTACGGTCACTGTGGGGACGACATCATCGATGCACTTATTGATGAAGCCAGTGACTGATGTGGTGTACTCCTCAATGCTGTCTGAAGAATCCCGAACATGTTCCAGTCTGTGCTAGCAAAACAGTCCTGTAGCTTAGCATCTGCGTCATCTGACCACTTTTTTATTAACCGAATCACTGGTGCTTCCTGCTTCAGTTTTTGCTTATAAGCAGGAATCAGGAGGATAGAGTTATGGTCAGATTTGCCAAATGGAGGGCGAGGGAGAGCTTTGTATGCGTCTCTGTGTGTGGAGTAAAGGTGGTCTAGAGTTTTTTTCCCTCTGGTTGCACATTTAACATGCTGGTAGAAATTAGGTAGAACGGATTTAAGTTTCCCTGCATCAAAGTCCCCGGCCACTAGGAGCGCTGCATCTGGATGAGCGTTTTCCTGTTGATTAATGGCCTTGTACAACTCATTCAGAGCAATCTTAATGCCAGCATTGGTTTGTGGTGGTAAATAGACAGCTATGAAAAATATAGATGAAAACTCTCTTGGTAAATAGTGTGGTCTACAGCTTATCATAAGATACTCTACCTCAGGCGAGCAAAACCTCGAGACTTCCTTAGTATTTGATTTTGTGCACCAGCTGTTGTTTACAAATATACACAGACCGCCGCCCCTTGTCTTACCAGAGTCAGACGTTCTGTCCTGCCGATGTAGCGTATAGCCTGCTAGCTGAATGTTATCATTGTTGTCGTTCAGCCACGACTCCGTGAAACATAAGATATTACAGTTTTTAATGTCCCGTTGGTAGGATAACCGTAATCTTAACTCGTCCATTTTATTCTCAAAAGATTGAACGTTGGCTAGTAGGATTGATGGGAGAGGCAGTTTACTCGCTCGCCATCGGATCCTTACAAGGCACCCGGATCTGCGTCCGCGATATCTCCGTCTCTTCCTCACGCGAATGACGGGGATCTGGGCCTTGTCGGGTGTCTGTAGGATATCCTTCGCGACCGCCTCGTTGAAGAAAAAATCTTCGTCCAATGCGAGGTGAGTAATCGCTGTCCTGATATCCAGAAGCTCTTTTTGGTTATAAGAGACGATGGCAGAAACATTATGTACAAAATAAATTACAAATAACGCGGAAAAACACACATAATAGTACAATTGGTTAGAGGGCTGTAAAACGGCAGCCATCTTCCCGGCGCTGTCCTACTTCGGGTGCTTCCCGGCGCTGTCCTACTCGGGTGCTGCTGCTGATTGGCGCTCGCCTTTTGTCGACAGATGGCCCGCTGCAGATGGACGTGTGCAGCGTTCCACGTCTCCTCCGAGCGCCGCACCCACTCATCCACCGCAGGAGCCTCGATCTGGCTCTGATGCCATGGTGCCAGAACCGGCTGATACCCTAACACACATTGGGATAGGGGTTAGGTTGGTGGAGGAGTGGCGGAGAGAGTTCTGTGCCATCTCTGCCCAGGGGATATACCTCGCCCACTCCTCCGGCCGGCCCTGGCAATACGATCTCAGAAACCTACCCACATCCTGGTTCACTCTTTCTACCTGCCCATTGCTCTCTGGGTGGTACCCCGAGGTAAGGCTCACCGAGACCCCCAAGCGCTCCATGAACGCCCTCCAGACTCTGGAGGTGAACTGGGGACCTCGATCAGACACTATATCCTCGGGCACCCCGTAGTGCCGAAAGACGTGGGTGAACAGTGCCTCAGCGGTCTGTAGGGCAGTAGGGAGACCAGGCATTGGGAGGAGACGACAGGCCTTCGAGAACCGATCCACAACGACCAGTATAGAGGTATTCCCCTGAGAGGGGGGAAGGTCTGTAACGAAATCCACCGAGAGGTGAGACCAGGGTCGTTGTGGAACGGGCAGGGGTTGTAACTTTCCCCTGGGCAGGTGTCTAGGCGCCTTACACTGGGCGCACACCGAGCAGGAGGAGACATAAACCCTCACATCCCTGGCTAACGTTGGCCACCAGTACATAGCGCTAAGGCAGTGCACTGTCCGGCCAATACCTGGATGTCCAGAGGAGGGGGACGTATGAGCCCAATAAATCAGACGATCCCGAACCTCGAGCGGAACGTACGTCCGACCCACAGGACACTTTGGGGGACTAGGGTCGGTACGCAACGCCTGTTCGATCTCCGCATCGACCTCCCACACTACCGGTGCCACCAGACAAGACTCCGGCAGGATGGGAGTGGGCTCAATGGACCTCTCCTCTGTGTCATATCGCTGGGACAGGGCGTCTGCCTTACCGTTCTGGGACCCAGGGATGTACGTTATTTTAAACACGAACCGGGTTAGAAACATGTTCCACCGAGCCTGACGAGGGTTCAATCTCCTAGCTGCCCGGATGTACTCCAGGTTACGGTGATCAGTCAAAATGAGAAAAGGGTGTTGAGCCCCCTCAAGCCAATGCCTCCACACCTTTAGGGCCTGTAACACGGCTAACAGCTCCCTGTCCCCTACGTCATAATTTCGCTCCGCCGGGCTGAGCTTCTTAGAATAAAAAGCACAGGGGCGGAGTTTAGGTGGCGTGCCGGACCGTTGCGATAGTACGGCCCCAATACCGGCCTCTGACGCGTCCACCTCTACCTGGAATGGTAAAGCGGGGTCCGGATGCGCCAGCACCGGAGCCGAAGTGAACAGGTCCTTCAGTCTCCCAAATGCCCTGTCCGCCTCAGCTGACCACTGCAAACGCATCGGGCCCCCCTTCAGCTGATCACGTCCTGCAGGGCGGACCCGAGTTGAAGGATCCGGTCGTCTTGCCCGCTGACGCGCTCCTCCAGCGACTCGGGTGCTGCTGCTGCTCCTGCTGACTCGATGAGGGTGTGTAAGTCTGTCAGTGGCTGATGTGGATGTGGTGTAGGAGTCAGGCGCAGGACACAGAAGCTACTTCCAACAGACTTTACTGGAGGACATGAAATACAAAGAAAAGGGCCTCAACAAAACAAGGAGGCGAGCGATTACGCAACAGTGCGCAAAAACACTCCATTGCACAAGCAATACGCAAAAGTGCGTCTGGACTCTAAAACACAATAGAGCAAAATACCAGCACCTACGGACAGGCGGAACAATTACACACAACTCACTACAAACAAAACGAGACACATATAGGGAACATAATTAACACTAACAGGAAACAGGTGAACAAGGAAGACAAAACCAAACAAACATCGATAACATACAACGGTGGCAGCTAGTACTCCGGGGACGACGACCGCCGAAGCCTGCCCGAGCAAGGAGGAGGAGCAGCCTCGGCCGAAACCGTGACAGTGTGTGTGTGTGTGCGCATTGTACATTTCCTAATGTCTTGAATTAATTCATTTAGCCCCACTTGAAGCACGTAACATGCTGGTGTAACAGCAGTATTTTATGGCTGATGTGCATGCAGCTTTAATTACATTAATTGATGTTGAGTGACATGTGAAAGGCTGCCTCTCCTCTCTACTGGAGTAGGGCTCAGTGTTGTTGACTGAAATGTTGTTCTTCTATCCAACCACTTCCCTTGCTTAAGTGGTATATTGCTGACTCGACACGCTTGATGCGATTCAATATATTAACTCTGAATTAAGGTGAGTTTCCAGCAGAGAGAGAGACACACACACACACATGCACACACACAAACGCATGCACGCACGGACACACACACACACGCCTCCCTCCATCTGACAGGCTGGTGGAACACAGGTGGAGGAGGGGGGAGTTAGTAACCACAAGTATCCCTGCATAACAGAGCTCTGACTGGGCCACAAATCATGATCAATGGGCCTCTGCTTGGCTCCACTGTCTGAAGCTTCATCCTCTTCTTTGAATGTCAGTCACCACACCCAAACTGAATCGACTGCTCACCAAACTCTCTGTGTGTCTGTCAGCCTAGTGTTAGAGCTGACTGGCGAGAGTCAAGCCCAATGGCTGGAAAAGTAAGATATAGAGGCCAGTTCAGGATGAAATGTCTCTGTCTGTGATGTATGGACACAGAGCATGACCTGCTCAGACAGACCTCTGATTGAGACAAAATGCTGGAGCCCCCAGAGAGCCAACGGCTCTCACCCTCAGACACACACAGCCTGTTTCTGGGCTCCCATCACTCAGCGCCATCTAATGCTATTTCCTCTATTTGTGTCCTCCCAAATGGAGCAAGAGGCTGATGGCCACCATTTTAGCTATTACTTTATGTCCTCCAGTTTGCCTTAAATGCATCCTGTCCTCCATATACAGTAATAACACCTGCTGCTGTAATGAGGATTTATGTAGAAATTGATCCAGTTTGCTGTGTATGTCTGTGTGTGAGTAGAAGCTCTAACTGCGTCTGATCCAGCCCATAAAAACACAGTTAATGTTTGTTCTTATGGCTCCACAGAGATGCAGAGGCAGGACAATGTTATTTCAGCTTCCGTTGTTGGAGCTTCAACCAAAAGCCTTTATTATGGAAGAGAAAGACACAGAGACAGTTATTTGCTGTCTATATGCAAACACACTCCTGACATTATCAGTTTGTGAAGATTTCAAATGTAGGGTTGTGTGTGTGTGTGTGTTTGTGTGTGTTTGTGTGTGTTTGCGTGTTTGCGTGTGTGTGTGTGAATGTGCACGTGTGTGTGTGTGTATGTGCACGTGGGTGTTTGTGCGTTTGTGGCTTTCGAGTGTTCTGTTTGTGTTGCAGAGCGAGTGTAGGTACGGGAAAGAAGAATAGTGGGAATTTGAGAATGTGATTAGTTTCATGTGGGACAATATGACATTGATATCTGCGTGGTGTTTTGTATTCCTGATGTCTCTTCTGTTACCTGTTCTATACGTTTGTTTGGTCACATCATTATTCAATCTGTTAGCCGATCTTATCCACAGCGACTCACAGAGCAGCATAATGCATATCATTATACACTGAATGAATAAAACAAAGAAGCCAGGAAGGATGAAAAGAAGCAGAGAATCAGTGGTGCAGTATGACATTATCAATCCACTTTTTATTACAGAAGAACATCCATTAAATACAAATACAATGATCAGGGATGTATGAAAGAAAATATGCTATTATTTCACTAGCAGGTTGTGTATTGAGTGTGTGATGTTGTTGCCCGAGGAGGAATCACTTGTCAAGATGATGACCTCAGTCGTGAGGTCAGATAGATGTCGCCTCAGGGCAGCTTGGATCAGGATGTAGAGGTGAGGAGGTGGACACAGCCAGAGGGTGATGGGTTGGAGGTCACAACACTTTAACAACTGCTCCTGAGATGGCGGTGACCTTTAACCTTTACCCCTATGGTTTAATCCCTGTCCATATTATCTCTAACTGGACTGTGTTGTCAACCGTTGTCACTACTGATCCACTGAGGGTACAGGAGGATTCAGACAGTGTTGACATGTTGTCAGCTGTTGTTGACCGATGGCTAACTCCATCCTGCTCCGTGATAAAGTGGCTGTTGTGTGTTCAGCGCATCATAATTCATGACACATGGTAATTGGTGATGAGTCATTGAGAGCAGAATAATGGTTCCATCCATCACAGGCTCCACACACCTCACTGTTCCACTATCCCATGGTTTCTTGGTGGGTTGTTGTTGTTGTTGTTGTTGTTGATGCATCACCTCTCCCAGCTGGGCCTATGGTGTGTGTCTCTGACTGACTGTACTTCTCTCCCTGTGTGTATTTGCAGGTGTAAAGGTGCGTCTCACTATGGCCTGTCTGCGGACAGGAAGAGGCGTTCCCAGGAGGGTGACTGCACTGACAGCACGTCAGAACTCACCGTCGCCACCCTGCCCGGCGATGGCCCCAACTCCGCCGCTGTCGCCCTCCTATCAGATGATCCCGGCCTCGTCAACCCCGCCTTTGACCCCAGCATGGAGGATAACAGCCAATCAGGCAGCACCACCAGCCTGGCAGCCCGTAGCAGTACCAAAAAGAGTGATTGTGAGTGTGCGTACGTACGGATGTGTTTGTGTGTGTTTGTGATTGTGTAGTTCTGCACCAAGTAACCTTTCTCTGATCTATAAAGCACTGTGTGTGTGTGTGTGTGTGTGTGTGTGTGTGTGTGTGTGTGTGTGTGTGTGTGTGTGTGTGTGTGCGTATCGAACTGTTTGTCAGTGTGACTGTTTGAAAATCAATAGAAAGCAGGGAGCCAGCGGAGGCTTTCTAGTCACAGTTTCATAGTCCCTCACTCACGTAGATACCACCAGTAAACACTATTCAAACATCCATTTTACAACCTCATACCCACACACAGGTAAACATCCCAGAACCCATGATCACTTAAACACAGTATCTGTACTACTTTAATGATTTTTGATAGAAATCCTATTCTTCAATTAGCTTTTGTAGCATTGCGTTTTTACTGATCTTTTTTCACACAGAGAGAGAGACAGGGAGAGAGAGAGACAGAGAGAGAGAGAGAGAGAGAGAGAGAGAGAGAGAGAGAGAGAGAGAGAGAGAGAGAGAGAGAGAGAGAGAGAGAGAGAGAGAGAGAGAGAGAGAGAGAGAGAGAGAGAGACAGGCAGGCAGGCAGCCAGCCAGCCAGCCAGCCAGACAGACAGACAGACAGACAGACAGACAGACAGACAGACAGACAGACAGACAGACAGACAGACAGACAGACAGACAGACAGACAGACAGACAGACAGACAGACAGACAGACAGACAGACAGACAGACAGACAGAGCAAGAGAGAGACAGAGAGAGACAGAGAGAGAGAGAGAGAGCATGTAAAGAGAGGAAGTGGGAGTGGTAGGAATGAGGATTTAACACAGTCCAGGTCCATTAATGCTGAATGACGTGATAGGCCCTCACCATCCACTCATCCCACCTGTGAACCCTGGAGCCACTCACGCCTGTTGCACTCACTCACGTCCCCCCTCTCAATGTGAACACGCTGCCGGTGGGGACACCAAATAACGCTGCAACAGCACTTTTGGCCCAGTCCGCCGAGCGGAGCACCCACCGCCATGCAGAGCCACTGCTGCTGAACAAGCTGTCATCTCCAGAAGCACTGGGTGCTTTTAAAGAATAATGTGGCTGTCAGGAGGCCTTTGCATCTCTCCAGGCCCGCAGAGCAAGGGGCGTTGCAGAGGCTCACTGCCCGCTCTCAGGGGAGCCAGGCTGGGACTCACACTCCAATGCAGCCTGCTCCGCTCTGGTAGAGCCAGGGACCCACACTCCCTGTCAGAATCTCGGTAGACTATAGTAGGGTCAGACTGGTGTATTTATACTGCACCTAGTTTTAGCTGTTGATTACATGAAACATGACTGCTGCAGTTTACGAAGCTCATCACCCCTGCAGAGTTTATAGGCCCCCTCCCTCCAGCTGTTCCTCAGCTTTGACATAATGACAAACAAATGAGTGTTTGGGGAATTCATGAAGGATTTTGATTGGATTCTCTAAAACAGATGTGTTCAAGCTGTTGTCATGGACTTTGTTTTTGAGGCAGAGTGAATGAGAGATCTCAGGCATCTGATTGGCTGTGGTGAGGCAGGCTCAGAGACTTGTCCAGGCATGTTCAGTCAGTACAGAGCTGATTTATAAAGTGTGCCCCTGTCTCTCTTTCCCCTCAGTCCGAAACTATGACCGCACCTCGGTCAGGAGCCGCTCCTTCAGGCGGTTGAACCGTGCATTCAGTGTCCTGCGGAGGACCAAGAGCGGCACCTCCGTGTCCAATGAGACCGCAGAGGAACGAGACAATGTCAGGAACGCCAGTGTGCCCCAGGAAGGTATGTGTGTGTTTGTTTGAGTGAATGCTTGTGTGTTTGTTTTTCTACACTATATGAAATATGTGTATGCTGTCAGTGGGGGTTGTGTTTAGTTCAGTATGATGTCAGTGAGGGTTGTGTTTAGTTCAGTATGATGTCAGTGGGGGTTGTGTTTAGTTCAGTATGATGTCAGTGGGGGTTGTGTTTAGTTCAGTATGATGTCAGTGGTGGTTGTGTTTAGTTCAGTATGATGTCAGTGGGGGTTGTGTTTAGTTCAGAATGATGTCAGTGGGGGTTGTGTTTAGTTCTGTATGATGTTAGTGGGGGTTGTGTTTAATTCAGTATGATGTTAGTGGGGGTTGTGTTTAGTTCAGTATGATGTCAGTGGGGGTTGTGTTTAGTTCAGTATGATGTCAGTGCTCTTTATGCTGTGTCTACAGTTTATGTGAATCCCTGTAGAGGGTATGAGATGTGTGTGTGTGTGTGTGTGCTTGCATTTTTGTGTGTCTGTGTTTATGTAAATGTGTTTGTGCGTGAGTGTTTGTGTGTGTGTGTGTGTGTGCATGTATGTGTAAGCAGTTCCTTTGGCTCTGTGCTGAGGTAACACGGCTGATAGCCCACAGCGTAACTGCAGCAACATATGTTCCTTTAATAATTCAGCTGCACATTGCATAAGAATCCACTGGTCCCCCAGAACAGAACAGAACAGAAGAGAGTGATCAGATGGGAGAGTGGCAGCCTGTGGGCTAGGTTGGAGGAGAGAGAGGGACCTCCAGGGGACAGGGACAGGGACAGAGAGCTGCTGGTCCCCCCACCACCACCTCCCCTAGCCAGGGTCAACCAGGCCAGATGACAGGGTGATTAAGGAGCCCCTGGGGCTAATAGCAGGCCTGTGATGGAACACATGATTTGTAGAGGGATACCGTGTTACTGTGTTTATTTCAGAGGCATACAGAATCTATTTCAGAGGGATGCAGTATACAGGACGACCCTGGAGAATGAGAGGGATGGAGGGAGTCGTGAAGAGTAGGATGAGGAGAAGGAGAAAGTGGAGGATGAGCCGTAATGTTCACGATGGGGTTGATGTGGACCATGGGACTGTGTGTGTGTGAGAGAGAGAGAGAGAGAGAGAGAGAGAGAGAGAGAGAGAGAGAGAGAGAGAGAGAGAGAGAGAGAGAGAGAGAGAGAGAGAGAGAGAGAGAGAGAGAGAGAGAGAGAGAGAGAGAGAGAGAGAGAGAGAGAGAGAGAGAAAAGGATATTAGGAGAAGAGATACTGTATAGTACAGAGTGGGATACAGAGGAATACAGAGGGGGGATAGAGAGAGAGAGAGAGAGAGAGAGAGAGAGAGAGAGAGAGAGAGAGAGAGAGAGAGAGAGAGAGAGAGATAGGTTATATAACAGCCACAGGTCTGTGTGTTAATGTGCTCTTCTCCCTGGAAGCAATGAAGAGAAAATATTGACTTTGGAAGGGAGAAACTGCAGCGTGATTAGAACTAGGGACTGGGGCTATGGAACAAGAGAGATGGGGGGAGAGAGTGGGCCAGAGAGAAAGAAAGAGAGAGAGAATGAGCAGGGAGGGCGAGATTGAGTGATACAGTGCCTTCAGAAAGTATTCATACTCCTTGACTTAATCCACATTTTGTTGTGTTACAGCCTGAATTCAAAATGGATTAAAAATAAATAAATAAATCTCTCCCATCTACACACAATACCCAATAATGACAATGTGAAAATATGTTTTTAGAAATGTTTGCAAATTTATTGAAAATGAAATACCACCAGTAAACACTATTCAAACATACATTTTACAACCTCATACCCACACACAGGTAAACATCCCAGAACCCATGCTCACTTAAACACAGTATCTGTACTACTTATTGATTTTTGATAGAAATCCTATTCTTCAATTAGCTTTTGTAGCATTGCGTTTTTACTGTAAATATTCAATGAGTACTTTTTTTATTACCCACCTACCAATAGGTGCCAATTTTTTCGAAGCGTTGGAAAACCTCCTTGGTCTTTGTGGTTGAATCAGTGTTTGAAATGCACTGTTGTACTGAGGGACCTTACAGATAATTGTATGTGTGGGGTAGAGAGATGAGGCAGTCATTCAAAAATCATGTTAAACACTATTATTGCACACAGAGGGAGTCCATGCAACTTATTATGTGACTTGTTAAGCAAATGTTTACACCTGAACTAATTTAGGCTTGCCATAACAAAGGGGTTGAACACTTATTGACTCAAGACATTTCAGCTTTTCATTTTTATTTAATTTGAATTTTTAACAATTTGAAAAACATAATTCCACTTTGGCATTATGGGGTATTGTGTGTAGGCCAGTGACATTTCTGAAGGCCCTGTAGAATGGCTGATAGATACAGAGCGATAGAGATGGTGTTTTTACAGGGTTGGGGAGTAACGGATTACATGTAAACTATCTCTCTCTCTCATGTAATCTATTGCAAGTAACTGATTCCCCAAAATATTCAGAAAGGATGTTTGCGAAAAAATTATCTGACACCTTTCTGTTTTCTAAATGACATTCAAATGCATTGAAAAAAGGTGCAAGTTTAAGTTTGTTCCACTTGAGCGAGTCTGACAACAAGTCAGAGACCACTATGACGACTCCAACACCACGACTCCAACACCATCATTAAGTTTGCCGACGACACAACAGTGGTAGGCCTGATCACCGACAACGATGAGACAGCCTATAGGGAGGAGGTCAGAGACCTGGCCGTGTGGTGCCAGGATAACAACCTCTCTCTCAACGTGATCAAGATAAAGGAAATGATTGTGGACTATAGGAAAAAAATGACAGAGCATGCCCCAATTCTCATCGACGGGGCTGTAGTGGAGGTTAAGAGCTTCAAGTTCCTTGGTGTCCACATCACCAACAAACTATCATGGTCCAAACACACCGTGAAGAGGGCACGACAAAGCCTATTCCTCCTCAGATCCTCAAAAAGTTATATAGCTGCACCATCGAAAGCATCCTGACTGGTTGCATCACTGCCTGGTATGGCAACTGCTCGGCCTCCGACCGCAAGGCGCTACAGAGGGTAGTGCGTATGGTCTAGTACATCACCAGGGCCAAGCTTCCTGCCATCCAGGACCTCTATACCAGGCGGTGTCAGAGGAAGGCCCTAAAAATTGTCAAAGACTCCAGCCATCCTAGTCATAGACTGTTCTCTCTGCTACCGCACGGCAAGCGGTACCGGAACGCCAAGTCTAGGTCCAAAAGGCTTCTTAACAATTTCTACCCCCAAGCCATAAGACTCCTAAACAGCTAATCAAATGGCTACCAGGACTGTTTGCATTGTCCCGCCCCCCTACCCCCCACCATTTATTTTACGCTGCTGCTACTCTCTGTTTATTATCTATGCATAGTCACTTTAACTATACCTACATGTACATATTACCTAAATTATCTCGACTAACCGGTGCCCCACACATTGACTCTGTACCGGTACCCCCTGTATATAGCCTCGCTACTGTTATTTTTACCGTTATTTTACTGCTTTTATTTTTTACTTATCTATTGATTTACTTAACACTGATTTTCTTAAAACTGCATTGTTGGTTAAGGGCTTGTAAGTAAACGTTTCACTGTAAGGTCTACACCTGTTGTATTCGGTGCATGTGACAAATAAAATTTTATTTGATTTGATGACACACATGCATTTGATGGATCGCGGGAAAAGAGCAGGAATAGGCTTTTGTAGTCTACAGTCCAAGCTATGTTTTCCAATGGTGCTGCTGCTGTCGGCATCCAAAGATTAGCCAACTTGAATAGAGCCCCACAGTGAAGGTGTCATAATACCCATAACAACTTGTGGTCAAACAGAGAAATGGTTCCAATCGTTTTTCCACAATTGATTTTTCCCATAGAGAATTGTAGAAACACTTAAAATAAGGGCTGTGTTTCATGTAGGCTTACCCTGGTGTGATGTTTTGATAACCATGTAAATCTCTCTTGGACAAGGTGAATTTTATCAATATATTCGGCTCTATTTACTCTCAGATTCGAAAAATGTCAATTAGCATCAAAGTAGACATCATGCAAGACTACAAATCCCTACAAGCTCCTGCATGTCATCTCTAGCTGATACCTTTGCTAACAGGTATTGTGTCAATTTAAAACTTGCACAAGACAGTTCACAGAATTGTCAATTTAAATAAATGTTGCCAATTTATACATTACTAAATGTAGCTAACATTATATAATTAATCCAGAGATTCTTAACTTTGCCTCGATTCGGCAGGCTCATCCAGATCATCATGGCATGTGTAGTTCTTTATGATAGCCACATTAGCCGCTAATTAGCATTTCAGTTTTGGGCGGTAAATACAGGCAAATATATTGATAAAAGTAATCTTGTCCTAGAGAGATATACACGGTTATGAAAACATCACGCCAGGGTAAGCCTTCTTCTAATGCACGTGTCAAACTCATTCCATGGAGGGACGATTGCCTGCAAGTTTTAGCTCCTCCCCTGTACTTGATTGATTAATTAAGGTCACTAATTAGTAAGGAACTCCCCTCACCTGGTTGTCTAGGTCTTAATTGAATTGAAAAAACAAAAACCAGCAGACACTAGGCCCTCCATGGAATGAGTTTGATACGCCTGTTCTAATGCCTCTTAAGGGGAAAGTAAGTGAAATTAATCAGATTACGTTACTGAGTTTGGGTAATCCAAAAGTTATGTTACTGATTACAATTTTGGACAGGTAACTAGTAATGGTAACAGGTTACATTTAGAAAGTAACTTACCCAACCCTGTACTGTATATAGCACACATTGTCCGAGGTAGCTGTGAGCTTGTTAGCTCTTGGCCCAGGCTGTTGGCAGTATTAAACGGACACACTGACACCAAGGGAGAACAAGTTCAAGGCCGACAACGGTACTGCAGGCTGTTGTTTCCAGAAAGCAGGATCCCCATTATAGTGAATGTGAAAATGGCAATCTTCGTGGTTAATATTAGTGTAAATAATATACAAATTAGAAGACAATCATGGTACCAATAATTGCTTCTATTACACCAGATGTATGTCCTTGAACCACTTTTTTTTTTTATCTCACAAAGAAGAAGATATAAGGATAATCTACACTGAACAAAAATATAAACGCAACATGTAAAGTGTTGGTCCCATGTTTCATGAGCTGAAATAAAAATCCCAGAAATGTTCCATACACACAAAAGCTTATTTCTCTCAAATTCTTTGCACAAATGTGTTTACATCCCTGTTAGTGAGCATTTTTCCTTTGCCAAGATAATCCATCCACCTGACCGGTGTGGTATATCAAGAAGCTGATTAAACAGCATGATAATTACACAGGTGCACCTTGTGCTGGGAACAATAAAAGGCCACTTTAAAATGTGCAGTTTTGTGACACAACCCAAAGCCACAGATGTCTCAAGTTTTCAGAGAGCGTGCAAAAAAACTCATTCTGATTGGCTGGGCCTGACTCCCCAGTGGGTGAGCCTGGCTGCCAAGTGGGTGGGCCTATGCCCTCCAAGGTCCACCCATGGCTGCACCCCTGCCCAGTCATGTGATATCCATAGATTAGGCCTAATAATTTATTTAAATTGACTGATTTCCTTATATGAACTGTAACTCAGTAAAATCTTTGAAATTGTTTCATGTTGCATTTATATTTTTGTTCAGTATAGTTGCTACCACCAGCCTGCAGTACCCTGGTCGGCCTTCAACTTGAGATACTCAATGAGAGGGGGCAGCCCTGAGCTAGCCTGCAACGTCACTTCCTAGAGTAGCTCAAACTGTGCATGCAATGTTTCCAAAAACTCCCCCATTAAGGAACAACACTTTCTGATCTTCAAATGCACCACAGACTTCACATAGGAAACAATGGGGTGACATCATTGATGGCTCCGTCCATTTTCTTTTTACAGTCTATGACTGACACACACCAGTCCCTCCCTTCCCTATCTAATGGTACAGTCCAGGCAGGGTGTGTCTGCTCTGCTCAGGCCTGGGAAACAGGCAGGAACAACTCTGTATGTGAGAGGCTGAAGTTAGACCATCCCTTTGTTGACAAAGGGATTGACTTTCACTCTTACATAAACACCTGAAAGCTTCCCACTGACACTGTTTTTTTGTTTGTGTGCATATGTATATATGTGTGTGTGTACAGTATGAGGCTGTGGTTGTGTATTTGTGAGAGCTTTATATCTCAGTTCTCTGTCAGTACAGTCAGTGTGTATCTGTGTAAAGGTATGTGTGTTTTTATCTCCACCCAAGCAATAACCTTGTGGAAAAGTCAATGTGAGGGTTTTCTCAAGCATACTTGGTACAGATATATGTGACTAATGATACAAACATGTGGAAGGATGATCAGCCAAGTGGATTTTCCCCTTAGGGTTGTACAAGCTTGTTTTGCTAACTTGGGGGAGTAGAGACAGCTGCTTCAACACTAAACCTTTCTACGCGGTCTCTCTGGCTTCCTCCCTCTGTCTATTTCTAGCTCTCTCTCTCTGTTTCTTTTGCTTTCTCCTTGGCCTTGCATTCTGCCTCTGTGCGAGTTCCTTTTCATCATAGAAATCAGAGTAACACACTATTTCTCTCCCTCCTTCATTATCTCACTCTCTCTTTCTCTCTCTCTCTCTCTCTCTCTCTCTCTCTCTCTCTCTCTCTCTCTCCCCCTCTCTCCCCACTCCCTCCCTCCCTCCCTCATTCTCATTTTCTTTCTCTCTCTCTCTCTCTCTCTCTCTCTCTCTCTCTCTCTCTTTCGCTCTCTTTCTCTATCTATGTATATATATATATATATATATATATATATATATATATTATATATATTTCCCTCCTTCACTCTCTCAGTGCTGGCTCTACCCCAGCTCCATCACCTGATCCCTGATGGTGAGGTCACCAGTATTAAGATCAACCGGGAGCCCTCGGAGCCCCTGGCGATCAGCATCGTTGGGGGCAATGAGACCCCCCTGATGCGTATCCTCATCCAGGACATCTACAGGGAGGGGGTTATCGCCCGGGACGGACGCCTGCTGCCCGGAGACATGATCCTCAAGGTCAGTGTGTGTTTTTCTTCAGA
Organism: Coregonus clupeaformis; assembly: GCF_020615455.1. Taxonomy (NCBI): domain Eukaryota; kingdom Metazoa; phylum Chordata; class Actinopteri; order Salmoniformes; family Salmonidae; genus Coregonus; species Coregonus clupeaformis. Next base: position 24,758,990 of record NC_059211.1, on the reverse strand, counting down.
GTAAGGTGGAGTACTATTCGCCATGTATGTGACTGATGGGCGGCAGGTAGCCTAGCGGTTAAGAACGTTGGGCCAGTAACTGAAAGGTCGCTGGTTCGAATCCACGAGCCGGGCGCCTGATTCAGAGGAGTTGAATGCATTCAGTTCTGCAACTGACTAGGTATCCCCTTTCCCTGTATGTGTTGTGTGTTTGAATGTATTTATCACAGCATATAATCTGAGATTTAACTCCACCTCTACATCTCTCCCTTCAGGTGAATGGCATAGACATCAGCAATGTGCCCCACTGCTACGCCCTGGCCACCCTCAAACAGCCTTGCCAGCTGCTGCGACTCACAGTGCTGAGAGAGCAGCGCCACCATTACCGCTCACACTCCGGGCACCACGGGCACCCCCACGACGCAGCCGGGGGCTACCCGCCTCACGGCCTCCCCCATGGCCAGCCCCTGAGGGACGACAGCATCCATGTGGTCCTGGCTAAGAGCACCCCAGAGGAGCAGCTGGGCATCAAGCTGGTAAGACGACCAGAGGAACATGGAGTCTTCATCTTCCACCTGCTGGAGGGCGGCCTGGCGGCACACGATGGACAGCTCAGCATCAACGACCGCGTCCTCGCCATCAACGGACACGACCTGCGCTACGGAGCGCCAGAACACGCTGCTTTACTCATCCAGGTCAGTCTGCAGGGGTTAGAGGTTAGGGAGCATTGGTTGGTAATGGTGTGTTTGGTGTGTTTCTTGGATCTGGGTCCTGGTATATTATGGCTAATAGTGGTTCTGGTTAATTGCACTCTGTTGGCTGGCTTTGTCCCCGTCCATTGCAGTTAATTGTGGTTAATTGTTGTGTGTCTGTGGTTGACTGGGCGCTGCTCTTCTGCTTGGCTGACGCTCTGCTTCCTGGTGGATGCTGGGTATTTGCGGTGGTGTGTTTCTGGTTGATTGTGGGATGTAGCTGTAGCTGTGTTCTCTTGGTTGTTGTCTGAGGAGACTGGTTTGCTCTTGGGGGTCTCTGAGGACCCAACATGGCACACAGCAGACTGATTCTGTCAGAGATTAAGAACTGGCGGGAAACCGATTAAATTAGTCAAATTAAGGCGATAACGAGCTGGACTGGGTAATTTAGGAGCCAGCTCTGCGGCACAGAGAGCACAGGCACTCTCAAATGAGCAACACAGGAGGGCGAGCTGTGTGTGTGTGTGAGTGTGTGTGTGTGTGTGTGTGTGTGTGTGTGTGTGTGTGTGTGTGTGTGTGTGTGTGTGTGTGTGTGTGTGTGTGCGTGTGTGTGCGTGTGTACTCATGAATGTGCACTCATGAATGTGTGTGCATGCGCCTGAGTGTGTGTGTGCGAGAGTGTGCATGTTCATGCAAGTGAATGAGGGAGTGAGTGAGTCGCTGTGTGAGTGGGTGGACATGCAGCCTGAGAAAGAGACAAAAGAGAGTAATAAAGAGACAGAGTGTGAAAAAGAAAGTTAGAGGAAAGGTTGTAGAGAGGGGAGAAATACAGATTGTTAGAAAAAAAGTTTAAAGGTGAGTTTTTGAGTTCAAGTTGGAAAAGTCAGAGTGAGAGGGTGAGGGCTGCAGAAAGACTGCAGTATGATGAGAGAGAAGACAAGAGAAAATGGGGGTGAGAGTCACACTAAACAGGCTGCTTCCTGAAGCAAGTAAAAGGGTGCAATTGAAATGTGTGTGTGTGAGTGAGAGTTTTGTACACCACATCTGCTTATTATTGGTGTTAATTTCTCAGGGGTAATATATATTTTACTGCCTGGCCAAGCTCTGTGTGGGTGATATTTTCTCTTGAGCTCTCTTCAGGGGGTGGTAGGATGAGGTAGAGAATGTCCACAGGTTTACCTCAGGGCATTTCCATGTAAAAGGACCCATGAGCACCAACATGTGAAGTTCAAAAGAGCATATCAAATTGGGTGTCAAATGAAAAATAAGAGAGAAATGAAGGTAAAAAAATAAATAATCCAACTTAAAAGTAAAGGCTTTGATTTCTGAAAAGACAGATGGAAACGGTGTCTTAGAAAACATCTACCAGAAAAAGTTTTAAAAGAAATACATCAAAGTACAATCATGTTGACATAAAGACCCCTGATAACTAATATCAAGACTTATATTTAGTTTTGAAGAAATTGTTTACCTTCTGTAAGTTTAGTTCCATTTTTAGATATATATTTTTTTCGATTAATCAGGGGGTGAATGGTATGAATGGTGGACCTACCAATTAGTTATAGTGATTTTACTGATATAAAATGTGTTTATGAATTATTACGTGATTAAAACTCGTAATTCCGTTACCAAATTGGTAGCGAAAGTACCGAAAAATCTGAATTTCTGCATCTGAATTGGCTACAATGGGAAATCATAATAGTCACAAACCACAGTTGGGTCACCTGCTTCTGTCCTCCCTTCCACTGGCATACTGTTATGTTCAGCTGATAACTGTTTTCTTTGTCTTTCTTTCGTATGGTGGTCAAACCAAGAGTGTTAAAACAGTCTGAGTCTGGACAACCCCTCCCTCTCTCCCTCTCTGCCTTTCTCTCTCACTCTCCAATTAATGTCAACTCTCGTAGCTCATACTGACACCTACCCATGAGCCCCCTCTCTTTCCATTTACTGTAACCAGCATCCTCACCCACTGAGCAACGACCAACACCAGACGTCCATGGACGTTTAAAAGTAGTTGAGATTTGGTCAGTCTACTCTGGCCTTGATGTTAATGTCACAATGGTGACGCTCGGATCCACCTCTATGCGGACGACGCCATTTTGTATACATCTGGCCCTTCATTGGACACTGTGTTAACAAACCTCCAAATGAGCTTCAACGCCATACAACACTCCTTCCGTAGCCTCCAACTGCTCTTAAACACTAGTAAAACTAAATGCATGCTCTTCAATCGAACGCTGCTTGCACCCGCCCGCCCGACTAGAATCACTACTCTCGGCGGGTCTGACCTAGAGTATATGGACAACTACAAATACCTAGGTGTCTGGTTAGACTGTAAACTCTCCTTCCAGACTCACATTAAGCATCTCCAATCAAAAGTTAGATCTAGAATCGGCTTCCTATTTCGCAACAAAGCCTCCTTCACTCATGCTGCCAAACATGCCCTCGTAAAACTGACTATCCTACCGATCCTTGACTTCGGCGATGTCATTTACAAAATAGCCTCCAACACTCTACTCAGCAAATTGGATGTAGTCTATCACAGTGCCATCCGTTTTGTCACCAAAGCCCCATATACTACCCACCATTGTGACCTGTATGCTCTTGTTGGCTGGTCCTCACTACATATTTGTCGCCAAACCCACTGGCTCCAGGTCATCTATAAATCACTGCTAGGCAAATCCCTGTCTTATCTTAGCTCACTGG